>NW_025920191.1:794821-843827 GCF_902686445.1 Sciurus carolinensis | reverse complement strand
AAGCATTTCCATAAGCACTTAGACAGATTTCAGTCACCACACCTTTTTAAAATTTTGAGACAAGATCTCTCTAATTTTCTTAGGATCTTGAATCTATAATGCTCTTGACACAGCCTCCCAAGCTGCTGGTATTGCATTCATGTGCCACCACACACAGCTAAGGAGTGTTTTTTATCAGAACATTTGTATTATTCCATCCATATAAAATGCTCTCAAAGCATTGACAGCATTGGTATTGGTATTGATAGCACCCCCTGCCTTTACTCAGGCCTCTATTCAAGACAGTTTTTCATATTATTCAGCCAGCCTAATGCACCTTTCTAAGACACTTCTATGACCTTACCTAATCTAGTGTTTCAGTGCACTTCTTACTGTAAAACATTTTGTATGTGTTTTCTAATTTCTTTCTCATCCAGCAAACATAAACTGCATGCAGGAAGGGACTTTTCTGTGAATTTCAGGGTCAAGAAAGTATTAGGACCTTAAACACCTTTTTTTTTTTTTAATGAATGAAAACAATGGATGATAATTTGAAATAATTCTACTTGCATTATTTCAAGCACAAATAAGTCAACAAGGGGCCTCCACTATAGTTTATTGATGGAAGAAACATTCTATATATGTGTGAATATAGTGTTCACTGACCAAATTGAGCTACTCAGCACTTCAGTTGTGGAATAGTGCAACTGAGGAATTGAATTTCTAATTTCCATGAATTACATTTAAATAGCTACATGTCTACAATTTTAGAAAGTACAGAACAAAAAAATTATAGGTGAAGGGGTATAACTAGATCTTTTCTTCTATCATATTGACACAAATATTTCATGTGATTAAAATTAAAGAAACTGGAAAAGGCAAGAGCGTAGAATAAATCAGAAATAAGTTTCTTATGTTTATACATGAATGTGCCACAAATGAAAATCCACATCATGTCCAATCATGGGATTCAAATAAGTTACATTCCATGTATGTATAATATATCAAAATATACTCCACTGTCATGTATACCTAAGAATAAAAATTAAAAGTAAATAAATTTTAAAAAATTAAATAAGCTTGGAGAGTAGTGCCTGCCTATAATCCCAGCCTTGGGAGTGTGAGGCAGGACGATGGCAAGTTCAAGAACATCATCAGCAACTTAGCAAAGTCCCAAGCACTTAGCAAGACCTGTCTCTACATAAAAAATAGAAAGGGTTGGGATGTACCTGAGTAGTTATGTGCCTTTGGGTTCAATTCCTGGTTAACCACTCCCCTGAATTTAAATAATCTTTTTTTTTAATTGTATACAAATGGGATACATGTTGTTTCTCTATTTGTACATAGAGTCAAGGAATACCATTTCTGTAATCATACGTTTACATAGGGCAATGATGTTTATTTTTCCCCTTCCCCCCCACCCCTCCCACCCCTCTTTTTCCTCTATACAGTCCTTCTTTCTTTCATTCTTACCGCTCTCCTTATCCCTAACCCTAAACCTAACCCTAAACCTAAGGCTAACCCCTCCCACCCCCCATTATATGTCCTCATCCGCTTATCAGTGAGAACATTCATCCTTTAGATTTTGAGATTGGCTTATCTCACTTAGCATGATATTCTCCAATTTCGTCCATTTGCCTACAAATGCCATAATTTTATCATTCTTCATTGTGGAGTAATATTCCATTGTATAAATATGCCAGTTTCTTTATCCATTCATCAACTGAAGGGCATCTAGGTTGGTTCCACAATCTGGCTATGGTGAATTGAGCAGCAATGAACATTGATGTGGCTGTATCTCTGTAGTATGCTGATTTTAAGTCCTTTGGTTATAGGCCAAGGAGTGGGATAGCTGGATCAAATGGTGTTTCCATTCCAAGCTTTCTGAGGAATCTCCACACTGCTTTCCAGAGTGGCTGCACTAATTTGCAACCCCACCAGCAAAGTATGAGTGTTCCTTTTTCACCACATCCAAATTTTTCTCTAACTTGAAATGAGTGTCTGGGTATTTCTACATTATAAAAAATTTTACATGAACTCCGAGTAGCTTGTTTTTGGTCTGGTAATATAACACAGGTGTAGAGTACTTGCCTAGAATACATGACACCTTGGGTTTGATCATCAGCATTACAGAAAGAAAAAACTGCATTGCTTTGACTTGGCTTACAATTAATTAATGTATTATTGGGAATTATGATCCAATATGAACATGAAACATACAAGTTTTTAAACTATTGAGAATTAAAGAAAAATAAAATAAATATGAGATATTTATTTTCATATCAAAACTAATTTATAAAACAATTATTTCTATTACTGGCAGATATTTTAGATGGATTTATTTAAACAACTGAAAAATAACAACTTTGTCCTTTAATTTTACATATATGAATTTCCCAATAAAATATTCAGGTGCAGGATATATGTTTTTCATATATAGAAGCTTTCAATTGTTATTATTTATGATATTATGAAGTAGGAATATTCTCAAATCAGAGTCTCAAGAATTTACATAAAATACATATATAATGAAGCCTATTGTTGAAGTCAAATTTGGAACTAAACCATTAATTTTGTCCTAAAAATAAATAACATAATGAAAGGTTATTGTGTATATGTATTTGTGTGTGAACAATTTATCACTCAAATGATCCATAAATAGTCTTTATTTCATTGAGTTATATATTAGTAGCATCTATAATATCAATGATGACACTACATAAATTTATTTATATGTGTTCAAAGCAAAGCAATACTTTCTTAATTTTTTTCCAATCTGAGGATTAGTTAAGAACACAGCTTCCCACTTTTTGAAATAAACCTCCTTCTGCCTATGTTAAAAACTTTTATTGTATCACTTTCCTCCCTCCCCTCTGGATTCAAACAAATTTAACTATCTATATATTCATTTTCCTATGTATCTATCATCTATCTACCTATTTATTCCTAGTCCTGGGGATTTAACCAGTGGTGCTTATCCATTGTGTCACATCCCCAGTCCTTTTTATATTCTATTTTGAGCCAGGAAATATTAGAGAACTAATTACTTACAGCATCACTAAGTTATGGAGGCTGCCTTTAAACTTGTGATGCCCCTTGCCTCTGCCTCTTCAATGGCTTGAGTTATAGGTGGGCACCACTGGTTGCTGGTTCTAACCTCTTTCTCTTTGTTTCTAATGTGCCCACATCTCTTGGAGTCTCTGCTCTCTATCTCTTGCACCTTGCACTCAGACGAACCATAAAACAGTCAGACTGGTCCTGGATGCATCCAAGATGCCCTTGCTTATAAGAAAGATAATATCTTACTTTTACAAACTTAAACATAAATTTACTGATTTCTGAGTTAGGACACATGGTTCAAATATGTGGATAAGTTTGATTTTGGTTAATTCACACCATAGTGTTCAGAAATGTACAGTGTTTTCTCTGCTTTTCTTTTTGCATTCACTACAAAAATCCTGAGATTAAATATTTTAAATTAGACATCATGCTCAACACTGAATCTTTCAATGGGATCTAAGTGACTACACAAGTTACAGTCTATGATAAATTTTTCTGGACCCATAAAGAACTCACATTAAGTTGAAGTACATTAGAATAGGTTAAGGTAAAGTCAATTCAGGTGAGAAAATCATCAGCAATATCTACTATAGGAATAGCTTGCTACCTCCTATCACCTGATGACAACAGAATTCCTTACTATAGGAGAAAGATTCAGAAATAATTTTGTGCAAATGAAATGTTTATTTTTTTGGTAAGGTGTAGAATAGCACTTTGATATTTGAAGCAACTGATTTGTTCATTTGACTTTGATACTTTCTTGATGTTCAAAACAGTTTAACTCTTCAATCAGGACCATTACTTAATTCTTCCAACTAAGTATTTGTATGTTGCATTTGCATGGGATAAAAGTTAAAACTGTGCCACAGTGAATTAAGTTTTGAAAACCACAGGTTATTTACTTTATACATGGTTTTAAAATCTGTCATCATAGTTCTACATGTTGGTACAGAATTTTTGGAAATAGCCTTATGTTGTAATTTATGTACCCTGCTTAATTATCAGCATTTTTTCTGATAATTTTTCATTGTGTATAGTACATCATTCTTTAGTCATCCACAAGAAACAGAACACAATCATAAACTACTAGTTATATTAATGTAATTGACAACAATGTAATAA
Source organism: Sciurus carolinensis (assembly GCF_902686445.1). Taxonomy (NCBI): domain Eukaryota; kingdom Metazoa; phylum Chordata; class Mammalia; order Rodentia; family Sciuridae; genus Sciurus; species Sciurus carolinensis. The sequence goes on along the minus strand of NW_025920191.1, from coordinate 839,666 downwards.
AATTACATTTAATTACTTTGATAATTTAGAGAAAAATAAATCTCTAAATTGTGGATGTTTGGATGTTTCTGTATCAAACTTCATTAAATAATAATTATATATAAAGAAAACTAAGTACTGTAGAAAAAATAGTTTCTGAAAGCACACAGAAAACCAATCTGGATACAGGGACTCACACAAGAGATTTCATGAAACAGAAGAACCTAGTGTCCACCATAGAGGGAGAGAGAGAGGGAGATGGAGAGGGAAGCAGAGGTCATTAGGTCCAAGGAAAGGTTACACTGGGGACACAGGAAGTCCTGAGGGCCCCACACACTCTCTCTAAGGCCTTAGCAGCAAAAACAGGTGTGCCTGCCTTCTCCTAGGTCATTTTGACATCACAAACTATATGGCAGTTGAGGAGAAAGGCTGGACAGGGTAACATACACTGCTGGACACTGTTCCCTGACCACCATGGAGAGAGGACACTGGGGAGCAGAGGAGGCATGGAAGATCTCATAAGGCCACAGATCACATGATTGAAATACAAAACATAATTAGAAGCTATTTTGAAAATCTATACTCCAACAAAATAGAAAATTTCGAAGACATCAACAGATTTCTGGAGACATATGAATTGCCTAAACTGAACGAGGAGGAAATACACAATTTAAATAGACCAATTTCAAGTAATGAAATAGAAGAAGTCATCAAAAGTCTACCAACAAAGAAAAGTCCGGGACCAGATAGGTTCTCAGCCAAGTTCTACAAACCTTTAAAAAGAGCTCATTCTAATACTTCTCAAAGTATTACATGAAATAAAGAGGAGGGAACCCTCCCAAACTCATTCTATGAAGCCAATATTACCCTGATACCTAAACCAGACAGAGACACATCGAGGAAAGAAAATTTCAGACCAATAACTTAGTGAACATCAATGAAAAATTCTCAACAAAATTTTAGCAAATCACATACAAAAACATATTAAAAAGATAGTGCACCATGATCAACTGGGTTTCATCCCAGGGGTGCAAGGTGGTTCAACATCCGGAAATCAATCAATGTAATTCACCATATCAATAAACTTAAAGTCAAGAATCACATGATCATTTCAATAGATGCAGAAAAAGCATTTGATAAAATACAGCACACCTTCATGCTCAAAACACTAGAAAAAATAGGGATAGTGGGAACATTTCTTAACATTGTAAAGACCATCTATGCTAAGTCCATGGCTAATATCATTCTAAATGGTGAAAAACTGAAAGCATTCCCCCTAAAAACTGGAACAAGGCAGGGATGCCCTCTTTCACCACTTCTATTCAATATCATCCTTGAAACTCTAGCCAGAGCAATTAGACAGATCAAAGAAATTAAAGGGATACGAATAGGAAAAGAAGAACTCAAACTATCCCTATTTGCTGATGTTATGATCATATACTTAGAGGAAGCAGGAAATTCCACCAGAAAGCTTTTAAAACTCATAAGTGATTTCAGTAAAGTAGCAGGATATAAGATCAATGGACATAAATCTAAAGCATTTTTATCCATAAGTGATGAATCTTTGGAAAGAATAATTAGGAAAACTACCCCATTCACAATAGCCCTGAAAAAAATAAAATACTTGGGAATCAATCTCACAAAAGAGGTGAAAGACCTCCACAATGAGAACCACAGAACACTAAAGAAAGAAATTAAAGAGAACCTTAGAAGATGGAAAGACCTCCATGTTCTTGGAGAGGCAGAATTAATATTGTCAAAATGGCCATAATACAAAAAGTGCTTCACAGATTCAATGCAATTCCAATTAAAATCCCAATGACGTACCTTACAGAAATAGAGCAAGCAATTATGAAATTCATCTGGAAGAATCAAAAAACCAGAATACCTAAAGCAATCCTTAGCAGAAAGAGTGAAGCAGGGGGTATCGCAATACCAGAACTTCAATTGTACTACAAAGCAATAGTAACAAAAACGGCATGGTATTGGTACCAAAATAGAAAGGTAGATCAATGATACAGAATAGAGGACATGAACACAAACCCAAATAAATACAATTTTCTCATACTAGACAAAGGGGCCAAATATATGCAATGGAGAAAAGATAGCCTCTTCAACAAATGGTGCTAGAAGAAATGGAAATCCATTTGCAACAGAATGAAACTAAACCCATAACTCTCACCATGCACGAAACTAAACTCAAAATGGATTAAAGACCTCAGAATCAGACCAGAGACCCTGCAGATTATAGAAGAAAAAGTAGGTCCAGATCTTCAACATGTCGGCTTAGGACCAGACTTCCTCAACAGGACTGCCATAGCACAAGAAATAAAAGCCAGAATCAATAACTGGGATAGACTCAAACTAAAAAGCTTTCTCTCAGCAAAGGAAACTATCAGCAATGCGAAGAAAGAGCCTACAGAGTGGGAGAAAATCGTTGCTAAACATACTTCAGATAGAGCACTAATCTCCAGAATCTATAAAGAACTCAAAAAACTCTACACCCAGAATGCAAATAATCCAATGGGCTAAGGATATGAATACACACTTCACAGAAGAAGATCTACAAGCAATCAACAAACATATGGAAAAGTGTTCAACATCTCTAGTAATAAGAGAAATGCAAATCAAAACCACCCTAAGATTCCATCTCACCCCAATTAGAGTGGCGATTATCAAGAATACAAGCAACAACAGGTGTTAGCGAGGATGTGGGGAGAAAGGTACACTCATACATTGCTGGTGGGGCTGCAAATTAGTGCAGCCACTCAGGAAAGCAGTGTGGAGATTCCTTAGGAAACTTGGAATGGAACCACCATTTGACCCAGCTATCCCACTCCTTGGCCTGTACCAAAGGACTTAAAATCAGAATACTACAGAGATACAGCCACATCAATGTTCATAGCTGCTCAGTTCACAATAGCCAGATTGTGGAACCAACCTATATGTTCTTCAATTGATGAATGGATAAAGAAACTGTGGTATATATATACAATGGAATATTACTCAGTCATAAAGAATGATAAAATTATGGCATTTGCAGTCAAATGGATGAAGTTGTAGAAAATCATGCTAAGTGAGATAAGCCAATCTCAAAAAACCAAAGGACGAATGATATCTCTAATAAGTGGATGATGACACATAATGAGGGGTGGGATGGGTTAGTGTTAGGGTTAGAGTTAGGGTAAGGGAGGGGACAAGAATGGAGGAAGAATGGACTGTGTAGAGGGAAATGAGGGGTGGGAGGGGTGGGAGGAAGGGAAAAATTTACAGAATGAGTCAAACAACATTACCCTATGTAAATTTATGATTACACAAATGGTATGCCTTTATGCCATGTACAGAGAAACAACATGTATTCCAATTGTTTACAATAAAAATAAATAATGCCACAGATCAGCACCAAGGTCACATCAGAAGAGGGAACAACAGGAGAAGCATGATTGCTACATTCATGTGAGTGTTAAGGATATCAAATGTCCTGAAAGTCAGGTCTTCAGGCCAGCAGTAATCAGTCTCCTGTGCCCTGTGCTTGAGCACTCATCACCTAAGTGTTCTTAGTCTTCTAAGTAGGAGTGTTTATGCTCCTCTCACACACTATTGTTCAACATCTCCTGTGTCCCATGAGAGAGTGTCCCTCTCCCAACAGGGCTCAATCTTTTCTGGTTCCTGTCCTTAATCTTCCTTCTGCAGTATTACTCAGGTTCTTCTGAGTCCTGTGGGTCAGTGTCACTCTTCCACTAGTGTTCAGTCCCCTCTGGGTATGTGGGTGGGCACACTTTATCAACCAATGCTCACTCTCCAATGAGCCCTAGGCAACCCAATTTCTTTAATGAACTCTCTGTGTGAGCCCTATTCCTGCTAATATCAGTACACCATCTCTGGCCTTTTCTGTGAGTCTGGGCCAACATGAATTTGGAAACATGAAATGATGTGGATACTCCCTCATTCCAACAAACTCAATACCTCTTTGGTGCTGCCATGAAGATAGGTTTCTCATCAGTGCCTGAAAATAAAAGATAATTTTAATTGATGTCAATTCCCACAACCCTGAGTACCTCATTCCACTATAGTGTTCCATTTCCATACCTTTTTTCAGCTATCTTATCTCTTATGAGTGATGTAGCATATGAGTATTTCAGCCATCTCTCTGGGTGGTGGATGCAAAGCATATCTTACAGTAATTCAGGATATTTTCTTATATGACAATAGCTACTCTCTTTTGACAAGAGAAAAAACTTTCTAAGACCTCTGGGTCAGGCACAATGCATGCCCTCAAGGGACAGTGTGAAATGTCACCAAGGACAATTTCCCTTCATCATGGAGGACTTCTTTAGACCTTTTAAATAGCACCATTTCCACCATCCCTCATAATACTGAGACACTGCCCAGAGGACCACTCTCAAAAAAGATTCCAAATTCTGACATTGTAGGAGATAAACCCTTTCCCAAAAGAGCTCTTTCTCCTCTCAATCCTGTAGTCTGACTTGACTCAGTCTTCTCTGGGTTCTACCGTATAACTCTTCTCAAACACCATTGTTCAGGGTCTTCAGAGTACTCTGGGAGAGATCCCCTCTCCCACCAGTGCTGTGTCTTTTCTGTGTCTTACCCTAAATTTTCCCTTGTCCACCATTGCACAGGGTCCTCTGAGTCCTGTTTCCCTTAGTGAACACTCTGGTTCAGCTCCTTTCCTGCTAATATGAGTACAACATCTCAGGTTTTATCTGTGTTTCCAGGTCAACATGACTATAGAACCTTGCAGAAATGAGGATGCTTCCTATTTACAATAACCTCAATAGGCCTTTAGAACTGCCATGCAGAGAGATTCCTCACAAATACCTAAATATCAAAGATAATTTAAATGGATATCAATTTCTAGAGCACAAAAGACCTAGTTCCACCACTCATTGTACATCATTTTCTCAACTTTGCTCAAGTGGCTGAGTCTTATGGGTGATGTATGCCCAGGATTTATGACAACTTTCTGAACAGTGGATGGAAAACATATATTTATGTATTTCAAAGATCTCTTCTGATATGTCACTGGATGCTGTCTTTTGACAAGAGAGGAAATATCCTAGGACCTCTGGATCAGACACAATGCATACCTTCAAGTTTCAGTGTGAAATGTGGCCAAGGAAAACTTTCCCAACATCAAGGAGGAGTTCTTTAGAACTTTGAAGAATCACCACTGTCCCACAACCCCTGAAGTAACTGAGAATATTACTCTTGAAAAGCATTCAAGGGCTGTGTGTCATTTTGATGAGTAACCCTTTCCAGCAGATGTCAGTCTCCTGTGGCACTTGAGGTCAAGTGCACCTCATCTAACTGTATTCAGGCTTCTCTGTGTCCTGCACCAAATCTCCCCTCTATCTCCATTGATCTGTCTTCCCTGAGTCCTTCCCTAAATCTCCTCTCACCCATCATTGCTCATAGTACTCTGAGTACTGGGGGTGAGTGTCTCTCACGCACAAGTGCTCAGACTCCACTGGGTTCTCTTGGTGATAACTCATCTCCTAACATTTCTCAGCCTCTTTTTTAACCCTGTAAATTCACTTATTCTGTCATTACTCAGTTTATTCTCAACCTTGTGAGTGAGTGCAAGTCACCTATTAGTTCTCAGTCTTCTATGTTTCTTTTTTCTGCATTCTTAACCATTCCTTGCTCATTCTACTCTGGGTCTTAACACTCTTTTGACAGTGTTCAGTATTCTTTGGGTCCTGTCCTTAAACTCCCTTCACACACCATTGCTCAGTGTCATCTGTGTCCTGTGGATGAGCATCCCATTTCCACCGGTGCTCAGTTTCCTCTGGGTATTATGAGTATACAAATTTTAACTATGAGTGCTTACTCGTGAATGAGTCCTAGGCAAACTGTTTCCAATAGTGAACTCTGGGTGAGCCCCTTTTCTAATGTCAGTACACTATCTCTGGCCTTACCTGCATTATCTAGGCAAACATGACTGTGGAAACTTGGAGAGATGAGGATACATCTTTCCAAAACCCTCAATAGACCTTTGGTGCCTCCGTGAAGAGAGGATCCTCACCAAAGCATAAAAGTACAAGATAATTTATATGGGCATTAATTGGAATAGCACTGAGACCTTCATTCTAACAACTCCACACCATTACTTAAGGGGCTGAGTTTTTATGAGTGATGTAATATGTTCAGGATTTCTAAAATTCCTCTGAGCAGTGGATGAAAAGCATATATTTCAGTATTTTCAGGATCTTGTCTGACAGGTCACTGGCTACTCTCATTTGACAAGACAGAAAACCTCCTAAAATGCTGACTCATGAAAAATGCATACATTCAAGGAACAGTGTGAAATGTGGCCAAGAACAACTTTCCATCATCACGGAGGAGTTCTTCAGACCTTCAAAATAGAACCATTACCACCATACCTGAGATCACTGATACAATGGCATGACTGATAATCTCAAAAATGTTCCAAATTTCTGAGTAGGTGAGAACTCCTCTCCCAAAAAAACTCCATCTCCTCTGGATACTGTAGGCAACCACCCCTCATCTATCTTTTCTCTGTCTTCTCTGGGTTCTGCCCTAACCCTCCTCTCAATCATCATTGCTTAGCATCTTCTTAATCTTCTGGGTGAGCACCCATCTCCAACCAGTGCTCAGTCTTCTCTTTGGTCCTGCCATAATCTCCTCTCATTCATCATTGCTCAGGATACTCTCATTTCTGTGGGTGAGTGCCCCTCACCCATTACTGCTCTGATTCCACTGGGAACCTGTGGTGCTAGCACCTCCTAACATGGCTCTGCCTTCTTTGTTTAAGCTGTTCCATTTGCCTAACCTGTCTTTACTATGTCTCCTTTGGGTCCTGTGGGTGAACTCCCTCACATAAATGATCTCAGTATTCTCTGTTTCCTTTGTCTGAGTTCCCTAACCATTCCATTCTCGATCCTTTCTGGGTCCTATTGGTGAGCACCCTTCAACTTAGAGTGCTCAGTCTTCTTTCTTGTTCCAGGTTCTCCATGGCAATCCTTCTCAGACTCCTCTGGGTCCTGTGGGTGAGTCCACTCACCTGAGAGTGCTCAGTCTTCTCAAAGTCCTGTCCTTGTTGTCCCATCACACACCATTGTTCAGGATCTTCTGAATCCTGTGGTGAGGGCCCCTTGAACACAGGTGCTCAGTTTTCCCTGAATAATGTTTTGAGTATCCCTTTCCTTCCAGTACTCTGTCTACTCTGTGTCCTCTGGGGATTTCCCCTCATCCAGCACTGCTCAGTATACTCTGGGACAACTGGTTTAGCACCCCTCACCCAGCAGTGCTCAGTCTGTGTCATGTGATAAATTCTTGTAACCAATCTTATTTTAACCACCTCTGGATTATGGTTGTGACCCTAGAGAGCCTAACATTGCTCAGCCTTTTCTGGGTCCTGTCTTCACCACACGTACTCAAACATTTCTCAGGCTATTCTGAGTTCTGTGTTTCAGCACCCCTATCCCACCATTGTTCAGTCTTCTCTAGGTCTGATCTTAATTTTAACCCTGCACCATTGTTAAGGGTCATCTGAGTCCTCTGGGTGAACACCCCTCTCCCACCAGTGCTCAGTCTTCTCTTTGGTCCTTCCCTAAATCCCCCCTCATCCACCATTGCTCAGTGTACTCTGAGTCCTGTGGGTGTTTGCCCCTCTCCCAACATTGCTCAGGATTCTCTGTTTAAATGCAGTCATTTATTAAAACCAACCAGCAACTTCTTCAGGTTAGCTACCAGGAAATGTACTGCCTATCATCCTTTTTCTAAATCTTTAAACCAGTTGATCTCAGAGCAGTGTGAACTTTAAATCAGTTAAAGTCAGGGCACAGTAAAATGTGGCTCTGGACTGGTAGAAGTGACTGTAAAAGCACAAGAAGATGGAAAAGGGGCAGAGGGTCCAGAGACAATTTGCATTCCCTGCTTGCTGTACAGGCTGCACTTCTTTGGTGATTATGGCTCCCAGCCCTGGAAATCCAATCTCATGACAAACAAACAAATTTGAACCTCTTTGAACTTCTAGGGAGGTCAGCTGGGGTGATATACAGAAGGCACTTGGTGTCCACCCCTAACCTGGAGTCCCCTATTTACTACACCCACCCTGAATCATATGTGCTCACACATCATCACAACTTACTATACAGAAGGAGGTGATTTCTTCAGTCAGCCAGAGTGCATCATGCATCTCACTTCTAGGCAACCATCCTGGGTCAAAATGAGTCCAAAGATAGAGGTAAGAATGGATTTAGGAGGTGGAAGCCACCCCTGATTATGCACATGTTCTTGCAGTCTGAGAACATGTCTTCCAACTGATCACAGTCCAGTGGGCCCTTTTGCAGAGTGAGGGATCTCCAGTCCTGCAGAAATATATGGGCAACAATGAGAAGGTGGTGGAAGAATGTTGAAGTCTCCAGGCTGTGCCTAGCAGGTGGAATGAAGGTAATGTGTCCCTTAATGGTAGTTGGAGTATTTATAAAGGGTAGACTATGAGGAGACCCAAAGGCAGTGTGATTTTTAATTAATTTCCAAAATTTTGAGTTTCAGCATGTGGATATCTCACTCCAATCACAGGAAGTTCACCTACTCCTTGCTAACTCTGCTTCTCCCAGGCACCATAAAAGGGTTCAAAGCCTGCTGCCTTTACTAACTTTCTTCAATATCCATTGTGAATCTGGATATAATACAATACCAGAATGTGTACTTGGGACAAGTGAACTTCTAACATTGTGCAGAGGGTAATAATCACCAGAAATCTGACTTTTAATTTCTGGCTTAGATGGGTTCCAGAATTCCCATAGATATCAAAACCCAGGGATGCAAATGTTCTTTATAGGAAATGGCATATAAACAATGCACACCCTTCTGTGTATTTTAAACTATGCTACATTGCCTATAATATCCAGTAAATGTAAATGTTCTGGAAAATGTTAGAAAGCAAGACCAAAATGAATGTATGCTTATTCAGTATAGATGGACTCTGTGAATATTATCATCTAAGTTTGTTTTAATATGAGGTTGTGAAACCTGCAGATCCAGAGGGTTACCTTCACCCTAAATCCAATAGAGACATAATGTCTAAATATTAAAACTTGGTTAAATCATGAGGGGCCACCCCAATCTAAAGGAAGTAGGGCTAATTTACTTCTCACCCCAGTGATATGGGTGAGGCAGTATACTTTTACATTTTAAATGACATAATACCAGATTGATGAAAATAGGTGAGGCTATTTCTGTCATTTTCCCAATAAGGTCACATAATCCACACAAAATATTGAGGCTAAAGTGGATAAGAATATTTAAGACAAAGCTGGACATTCTTTAGATTGTTGTAAGTGAAGTTTAATGGACCATTCTGGTGGGAGTTCAGAATACCAGTATTGATAAAGGACCATGATCAGTGAAGACAGGGCTCAAGAGGTTTTGGGGGTTATGCCATTCGGACTACACCAAGGTGGTGCCTGGCAGCCAGCCAGAAGATGTTTTGATAACATCAGTGGTGAGGAATTCGGTTAGCAAACACACTCAGGTGCTTTATCATTGACTGTATTCAAGTGAGTCCATGCACACAACAAGTGCACATATGTTCGTGAGTGCTCTTGCTCGTGCCTGCTCGTTTTGACCTTTGCTGTGATAGGGAAGCTGGCTCCTCACCTGATCTCAGCTGGCATGGCCTCACCCTCTGCCTCTTGGAGGGAATATAAGCAGGCAATAAGTAGAAGGTAAAAAACAGCACCTAACAGAGAGAAGAAGCAGCAGTAAGCAGAAAGCAACAGCAAAAGGCAGACCATAGAGCGGAGAACTAAGAACACACCTATAGGTCACAGACCACAGATCGCAGTACGTGGAGCACATCACTAAGAAGCACCTCAGATATAACAGCACCTTGAGCACACATCTCTAGTATGCACCTTAGTTCACAGGATGCAGGACACACCACTAAGAAGAAGCAGCAAACTCTAAGAAGAAACAGATCTCTGATAAGCATAGCAAGCCTGTCTTTCTCTAAAACTTTCTCTATAAGCAAGGCCTATCTTCCTCTCAAAGCTTCACTTCCTCTAAAATCAAGCAAGCTTCTTTTCCTCTATGGGCTATAGAATAAGCAAACAAGCAAGGAAGCAGCACAGGAATAGAAGTAGTTTATTTTCAGTCCAACTCCGATAAATACCTGCACAATTGTTGCCGCAGGCAGCAACAAAAAGGTTCAGAATAAGTGGATTCTATTGCTAGTTGGAATATAGGCCTTTTGTGTTATGCTTTAGCTGTGAAGTTGTCTGCATTTTGCCTGTGTCTGGAGACTTTCTATGAGGCTGAATTTGGAATCAATGGATTTCTTATTCTGGTAGAAGAAGTGTGTAGGGAGCATAGCATTTAGGAAGTGGCAAATATATTGTGGATTCTTTTAGACAAATTTACTGTGATAATAACAATAGAAGGAAAAAGCAGAGCAGAAAGATTTTAAAAACATGGATTTGAGAAGCAAGATTAAAATTAGGTATAAAAACATTGCAGTTGTTAAAGCTATTACTGCCACTAAAGGAATGTTAAAAATTATGCCTAAAACTGACGAGAAAGGTGGCTTGAGGGCATCTCAAGATCCAGAAAGACCACGTCCATCTCAATCTCAAGGGAGTAAAATTGAAATTTTTCTGAGAAGGGACCAGTGGGGCACCCTTTTTGCACAAGGGAGCCTAAGGAGTTTTTTCAACATTCTCAGCAACTCAGACCTTCAGGGGCTATTACAGCAAGGGCCCTGGAAATTCAGGCTACTGTTCAAGATGGCAGCAGACTTTGGAATCAACCACAAATTGCTGGTTCTGCATGAATGCAGAATGCTGGAGATAGGGGGTCAGGGAAACTTCTTCCAAGATTTCAAAGGAAGACCTTGGAGGTCAGGCAATGTGCAGCACTGCAGGAAGTTCCTGAGAAGATAAACTGTGGAGATATCAGGAGATAGTCAAAGCTGCAGTAAAGATCTCTGAGATTAAGAAATGCCAGAAACATGGGATATTGTCTTAGGAAACCTGCAGAAATAGAACACTGACAAGCCAACATAAAGGTCACTTAAGCTGCAAAATACAAGACCACAGGGGTGGAGCTACACAAGCCTTTTGGGGAAAACATTACAATGGCATGTAGCCAAGATTCTGGATATGCAGCTAAAGGTCCTGCTTCTCCAAATGGATTTCAGTTTTTCTTTGGTCCCATTCCTTCTTTCTATGCCCATATTTTTGTAAATGGAAATGTTTACTAAGTACATTTATATATTGGATATTTGTAACTTACTTTTACTTTTACAGGAGCTCACAATGTGGGATTGCCTTGAGTTTCAAAGACTTTAAACTTGAATTTGAGTATTCCTGGAACTCTTGGGACTTTGGGGACTCTTGGAAATGACAATTGCATTGTCAGATGGCTGTGAGTTTTGAGGGCCATGGGCCAAATATTATGGTTTGGATGTGAGGTATCTTCCAAAACTGACATGTGGGACAATGCAAGAAGATTCAGAGGAGAAATGATTGAATTTTGAGAGTCTTAATCTGTGATTAAATCTTCTAATAGTAATTAATTTAGTGGTAACTAAAGTGGTAGGGTGTAGCTGGAGGAGACTGGAATTGGAGTGTGGCTTGGAGTACATATTTTATATGTGGAGAGTGGAGACTCTCTCTCTCTGCTTTCTGAGAGCAATGTGAGATGTTTGCCTCTGCCACACTCATCCACCATGATGTTTAGCCTTACCTCAAACCTCAAGGAATGGAGCCAGTCTTCTATGGACTAAAACCTGTGAAATCATGAGCCCTCAAATAAATTTTTCCTCCTGTACAATTGTTCTGGTCAGATCTTCTAGTCACAGGAGCAAAATAGCTGATAAAAACAATGATTTATATTATAGCACTTGACAAATCCTAGAATTATTCATAAAAGATTTATTATGTACTAAGTTAATTATTACTGTGGAGATAGTAACAAAATGACATACAGGTTTTCTGAAAGAGACAGATACTTTTTGTTTTCTTCTCTAGGTATATTTTGTAAGTGCTGAACATATTTGTTTCCTTAGAAACTCTGAGTTTGGAAAGGAATGGTCATGGTCATGTGTAATCCCAGGTATTCAGGAAAATAATGAAGGAGAATGAAAAACTTGAGATTAACTTCGACAATTTAGTGAAACCCTGCCTCAGAAAAAAAATAATAAAAAGGTGTGTTATCTATGTAGCTCAGTGACAAATCAGTAAATTGTCCCTGGGATCAATACATAATACAAAACAATATAAACAAAACCCCACTGATTTTGACTACTTTTACTCATATCATAGTGGGAATTTTCTCATTTAAACTTTATCAATAAAATTTGGTAGAAGAAGTACCTGAGCTCCATGACATGAACCTGAAACTAATCTTGAGGTTACAAAATGAGGTCCAGAAAGGTCCATGTGTTCTGATGTTCTGATGCATTTGGAGGCAGATTTTCAAGAGGTAGATTTTAATTGAAGATAATCATTCCTGAGAAAGAAGACCAGAGAAGAAGAAAGCATATGTAGCTGTTTTTCAGGTATGCTCCAAGTCAGGACTTGCATTTTATTTACAAAATATAATGCATTTTTTCCCAAACTACAACTTGCAAATTTTTACTTCCCTACTTTTATTTTTTGTGTTAACAGGCCTTAGACTACTTTATTTCCTTTTCATAATAGTTAATTTGTAGCCCTTTGTATTAGGGGTTTCTCCTCAATTATTAGGCTTCAGTTTTACTCATGTGATGGATTCATGACCTGAAGTGTTGAACATATTTTTTGGACATGTGAATGTGTTAGTGCCCTAGATTTGCATTGGTGTTATTGTTCAGTGATTAGATATTGATAAAAAGTAAATCATACTTCCTTTTCCACATTTCATCTGGATGCTACATCCAGATACTACATGCTACATCCAGATGAAATCAAGAATTAATTAAATGCAGATTTAAAAGAGGAATACATTCATTGTCTGTGATAACATAAGTAATTTGAAAGAGAATAATCAGAAGAGACTCATTCTCCATTGAATTCTGGGAGACCATATCTTGCTTTTCTTGGCCACTTTTTATCCCCCTGTGTCTTGGGAAGGCCTGTTTTTGCTTTTTGCTACTTAGAGAGTTTAGGATGAAAATATCCCATTTGGAAAATTAACCAGAAGTTGGAGCATTGAATCATGATTCTTATAAAATCACACATCAAACCTGAAGTCTCTGGAAACACCAATTCATCTATTTCTCAGATACTTTCTCAAGGCAGTCACCAGCCCCACCCTGCCACCTCTGCCCAGTCTCACTAGAGGAAGCTTTCCAAACTTCTCAGCCAGCAATATATCCTTCAGTTCTGTGAATGTCACAAGGCTCTTATGAATGGTGATGAACCAGTTCACCCCAGAAATCAGATGGAGTTATCTGCCATGATGCACTGTCCAGCTCTGTGCTACTCTGATCATCACTTTCCAATGCTTCCCACATTGTGCTTCATGGGGCTGGGTCAGTCTAACATGAGAGACAGGTTAGGCAAGTGTTTTTTATTCCCCATGACTCCATTTTCTCATGCATGATGGATTTGGCCTGCTCTACCTGGTATGGGTATTGAAGACTCTCATAGCCATAGAAGTTCCTTCCTATATACTTGTATTCTGCCTTCTGAGCCTCTAGTTCCTCTGAACTTTCCAGAGCCCTATGCCAAGTCATCAGTTTGTGCCAGCACCTTCTTTCCCTCTATCCACCTTCCATGGAAAAGCCTGAGCCAAATGTAACTTTGGAAGCTTTTCAACACTTCCACTGGGATCAGTCCATCATTTCCTATTCTACAGAAAACATGATCTCCACCATATTAACCTAGAGAATCAGCCTGAGAGAACTGGGAGAAAAAATTGACAGTGAGCAAGTAAAATATTTTAGCTGGAAACCCATGCTCTGAGAGTCCATCTTTCTTCATCTTTCCCATCAATGACTTTGAACTTGACCTGTACCTCTCCCATGAATCCAAAATTCTATGAGCACAATTAACTGATCTTTCACTCAGTTTTACATGCCAATAATGGATGGCATTCATCTTGAATCTTCCAGCATCTCTTTCATGAAATAAGAGTTGCATTCTCATAGTTCATATTAGAAAGATGTAAAATATACTACAGCAATCCAAAAAAAAATGAAGAAACTCACTCTCTGAAATAGTAAAATGTCTATTGAACTAACATTTTAGTAATTACATAGTGTAGAACACCCACAAATCAAGCTTCAAGTAAAACTTATATCCAAAGAAGATTGACATAATGCTTTAAATTTTATTTCATTTTGTATTATTGTGGCCATGCATATTGCATCAATGATGGTGTCCTATTATTTGCATTGACACTTTCTACCAAATGTGTCTTCCAGCTTCTTCCCAGTAAAGTTAATATGTTTCTCTTTATCATTAAGTATCTCCTCAAAAATTTTCTAAATAATCTGTATAAACCACCAAATTTTATACATAAACTCTTCTTTATTTTCAATATCTATTTATATATGATTTGCTTTAGAGAAGAAATACACCCCCCCTTTTTTTTACTATATTGTCTTTGTAACTGGAGGTTAGAAGCAAACCATATTTTCATGTTTTCATTTTATTCCTCTTCAAGCTCAAAGCCATATGAATTCAAATCTTTCTATATTTTCAGTAAAAGAATCCTATTTCTAGGTGCAATTAAATTCTAAAATATAGCTCAGAGATGATAAGTGAAAAATATCAAAGAAAATACAAGACTCAGAAATTGTAGCTCTTTATATTCTGTTCTTCAATGTGTGTATCTCAGTACTTTCATAAACACAAATCATCAACCCCATGTTGATTTATAATTTTACACAATTTGAATGTATTTACTTACAATTACATAAAAATTTGTCTATTTTATTAGCCATTTTAACATGTGTGCTACATTGTATCATTTGATCGAACTGATTTCATGGGCTTCTCAACTTGTTTCCAGTACTCTTCTCAGTTAAAGTAAATATCAATAACTGCTCTATAAATTTTTTTTAATTTCACACTTTATTTTTTATGTTCTTTTCACAAATTATAGGCCAGGTAGACTTGCAAAAAGGCCAGGTATACCATTAATTGGATGTTTTACAAAATTTCCTCAAAGACAAAACTATTACCAATCTCAATAGATTATTTTGGGTATATGAATTAAGATATGAAACACTCTTGGAGTGATATATATATATATATATCCATATACATATGTATATATGTATATATATATGTGTGTGTATGTATATATATTTGAAATGATCAAAAAGGATTTTTGTTGCTACTTATTATTGTAGCATATTGTAGTAAGATGTACTGGCCATTTAAAGTATTTGAATACAAATTCATCAATATACTCTTCCTTTAGTGTTCTGCCTCACTGCTATTCAAGAGGATTTCTTGGACCTGTAGCATTGGTATGTCTAGAGAACATGACACATATTCAAAAACCCAAATCTCATGTCAGGACTTCTAAATTTGTCTTCATACTAGCAACATACCCAATCCATATTTGTGCTCATTAAAATTTAGGAAGCATTCTTCTAACTCGCTATAAATTTCTCATTTGAGAAATATAACTAATTTATTTTTTAAAATATAAATATAGCCCCCAAATATATATTCTTATGTTTATTTTAATTTTACATTTAAATTCAGAAAAGTGTAGCATATACACTAATTTTTTACTTAGGTCATCCCCTTTTCTCAGAGTTATATATTAGTCAACCATGCTTCATTAAAAAAATTATCTTATTGAATAATTTACATACCTCACCTATGTGAGAGCCAGATTTCCTGACTTCCATTGTGTCAAATGAAAAACTCTCTCAATGATCACATGACCAATGCACCATTTATACACTTATACTTATATCAGGATCCATTCAGATCCAGGGATGTGACTATTGATTTCTCTCAAGATGAATGGCAATGCCTGGACAGAAGTTATACACAGATGTGATATTGGAGAACTACAGAAACCTGATATTTCTGGGTGAGTGAAACTTCCCTTAAGAATTCTTAAATTGCTATCAATATTGAATATCCTTCCTTTGTAGAATATGTCTTGGTAGTTTCTGCTGTGCATGAGTGAGTTGTAGATACTTTCATGGAATAGATTGGAAAATTATTGATATAGATAAGGAAATATTAATTATACTTTTTATGCTTACCCTCATTCTTTCTTGATAAGATATACACCCCTCACTTCAGACTTGTCATATAATTCAACAGTATATAATATTGTAAATTACACCTTAAAGTCCAATGTATTTCCTTGTCTTTGATTTGTTTTCTTTACACGTGATAGTTGAAAGTTGCACTCAGAATTTTTAGACTGAAATCTTTCTTATATATTCCAATGGGCCTGTCAGAAGACAACATTTGTAGAAATAATTACCCAGAATTTGGTATTACACTAATGAACACTCTAGGCCTTGAGGAGCAGTGATTAAAGTGTGAATTTCTAACACTCATTCCATTTTCAAATAAAAAATTCTCTCTCTCTCTCTCTCTCTCTCTCTCTCTCTCTCTCTCTCTCAGCCATTCCTTGTCACATTTCTGGACCTAAGGAAAGAGCCATGGAAAGCAGTAAGACAAGAGACAGTAGCTGTTTTGTTCAACTTCTTTGCTGCTGTGACCAAGAGACCTTACAACACACTTTTAAGGAGGAAAAGTTTATTTGGAGCTCATGGTTTCAGAGATCTCAGTTTATAGAAACCCAGCTCCATTCCTTGGGGCTTGACATGAGACAGAACATCATGCTAGAAGAGTTTGGTGGAGGAAGGTGGCTCATGCAATGATAAGATAGCTGAGAGATATAGACTCCATAGGCCAGATAGAGATACAAAATATATACCCTAGAGGTGTACCTCCAATAATCCACCTACTCCAGGCACATCCTACCAGACTACAGTAAGCTACTGCTCAGTTATTTCTACCAAATGATTAATTTGCTGTTTGGGTTAATGCTCTTATAACCCAATGATTTCACCACTAAACCTTTTTGAATTGTCTCACACATAAACTGTTGCAATATTCTTCACAGCCAAACTGTAAGATTTTCCATATAGATAGGTGGGTAGAAATGAAGAAAATCAAAGATTACTGATGAATTTCAAATTTCAAGAAGGAAACCACATTTAACCTGTTAATTGAGAAGTTCTCATCCAACAGAAATAAATCTTCAGAAACCTAGTTGTATTTTTCTTGCAATCACAGAAGGGCATGCCTTTCCCTATGCTTATTATGTTTTCAAACTATTTTAGGCTCCTTCTTTCCCTTAGTGATCCCTCAGTATATTAAAAGAAATAAAGTACTTCGCTTTGTCTGTTAGGGTCTGCATGGTTTGACATCTCTTTATTGGTTTTGAAGATCCTTAGAAATCCTGTTCATATTTCTGAATGTCTCTAGGTTAAACCATTACAATATATTAATATCCTAAATCAGTTTACCTAATATGGTTTAAATATTTATTCACTCAAATTATCTCTTCAGGGCTCTCTATGAATTATTTTACTGGAATTTTAGTAAATATTCTCTGCCATGTAATGAATGTTCCTTACTCACAATGCATTTTCTGTGTAAGTGTATGGTCATAACTGAAAAATAATATAATGAAGGATTTTTAAAATAATATATTTATTGATGATTCTAAGAATTATTTTTTTTATCTTCTTGTGTGCACTTGTGTTCTATTGTTTAGAAAAGGTTCTATATTCAGGAGTAGGTTTCATCCCATCAATAAATAATGTTTTTACTTTTGTAATCTTTATATTATGATTCAACATTCATTGTCTGTACTTCACATTTTGGAACAATGTAATTTTAAAGATGCATAAACCATGTGCCTATGGTCAATTAAATTACATGTTTAACTTGATTTTATAAATATTACTCCTGTTTTGTTTATGACTGTATATTGTGTCTGGTTTCTTTACTCCATCTAAGAATTTGTGTAATCTATCTAAATAAATATATGCAGACCTATGTATCTAGATTGATGTTTGAGCTCAGGGGTGTTATAATACTAAGCCAAATTCCTAGTCTCTTTTTATTTTTATTTTGAAATAAGTTCTGGTTAAGGTACTTGAATAGTATTCAAATTTGAAATTCTCCTTCCTCCACATTTTTGGCAGCTAGAATTACTGGAATGATTATCAACTATTTATTGACAAAACTGTTCTTTTGTGTAGAATAAAGACTAGCATTTTAAAGAAGCTTTTAAATACTTTTATAATTCTGTTCATCTTCAATGCATTTTTAAAATTTAAATGCAATCAGACCACATAAAATTAAACTTACTCTTTCCATATTTCAATATTGCATAATAGTTTTTAAAATTTATTTTATTGTAAACAAATGGGATACAGCTTGTTTCTCTGTTTGTATATGAAGTACAGGCATACCCCTTGTGTAAACATACAATTACCTAGGGTAATATTTTTTGATTTATTCTGTTATTTTTTGTCTCCCCCACTCCTCCCACCCAACTTATCCCTCTATAGAGTCCCTCCTTCCTCCATTCTTGATCCCTTCCCATGCCTTATATGTGTCATCATCCACTTATCAGTGAGATCATTTTTCCTTTGTTTTTTTAAGATTGGCTTATCTCACTTAGAATGATATTCTCCAACTGCATCCATTTGCCTGCAAATGCCATAATTTTATTATTCTTTATGGCTGAGTAATATTCCATGGTATATAAATACCACAGTTTCTTTATCCATAAATTAACTGAGGGGCATCTAGGTTAGTTCCAAAATCTGGATTTTGTGAATTGAGCAGCTATGAACATTGTCGTGGCTGTATCTCTGTAGTATGCTGATTTTAAGTCCTTTGGGTATAGGCCAAGGAGTGGGATAGCTGAGTCAAATGGTGGGTCCATTCCAAGTTTCCTAAGGAATCTTCACACTGCTTTCCAGAGTGGCTTCACTAATTTGCAGCCCCACCAGCAATGTATGAGTGTACCTTTTTCCCCACATCTTCTCCAACACCTATTGTTGATTGTGTTCTTGATAATCGCCATTCTGATTGGGGTGAGATGGAATCTTAGGGTAGTTTTGATTTGCATGTCTCTTATTACTAAAGATGTTGAACATCTTTTCATATGTTTGTTGATTGCTTGTAGATCTTTTGTGAAGTGGCTATTCATATCCATAGCCCATTTGTTGATTGGGTTATTGGTATTCTTCATGTAGAGTTTTTTGAGTTCATTATATATTCCAGAAATTAGTGCTCTATCTAAAGTATGAGTGGCAAAGATTTTCTTTCACTCTGTAGGCTCTCTCTTCGCATTGCTGAAAGTTTCTTTTGCTGAGAGAAGCTATTTAGTTTGAATCTGTCCCAGTTATTGATTCTTGCTTTTATTTCTTGTGCTATGGGAGTCCTGTTAAGGAAGATGGATCCTTAGCCAACAAGTTGAAGATTTGGACCTACTTTTTCTTCTATAAGATTTCAAGGTTCTTGATCCATATTGAGTTGATTTTTCTGCAGGGTGAGAGATAGGGGTTAACTTTTATTCTGCAGCATATGGATTTCACGTTTCCCAGCACCATTTGTTGAAGAGGCTATCGTTTCTCCATTGCATATTTTTGGCACCTTTTCTAGAATGAGGAAATTGTATTTATTTGGGTTTGTGGCCATGTACACTTTTCTGTACCATTGATCTACCTGTCTATTTAGGTCTTTGAGTCACAGTGTTAGGTCATTTATTTGTTGACTTTTCTTCTTTTATTGAATGCACTCCATGAAATAAATTTTCCTTTAAGAACTGCTTCCGTAGTGTCCCAGAGATTTTGTTATGCTGTTTCTTTGTTCTCATTTACCTCTATAATTTTTTTTAATTTCCTTCCTGATATCTTCTGTTATCCATTCATCATACAATAGCATATTATTTAATCTCCAGGTGTTGGAGTAGTTTCTGGTTTTTACTCTGTCATTCATTTCTAATTTCAACCCATTTTGACATGGTAGTATACAAGGCATTATCTCTATCTTCTTGTACTTGCTAACCATATATTTGTGGCATGATATAAGGTCTATTTTAGAGAAGGATCCATGTTCTCCTGAGAAGTAAGTGTATCCGCTCTTTGTTGAATGGTACATTCTATTGATGTCCGTTAAGTTCAAATTATTCTTTGTGTTACTGAGATCTGTGCTTTCTTTGTTCAATTTTTGTTTGGAGAATATGTCCAGTGGTGAGAGTGGTGTGTTAAAATCACCTAGTATGATTGTGTTGTGGTCTATTTGATTTATGGCATTAAGAACAATTTGTTTGACATATATGGATGATCATCTGTTTGGTGCATAGATATTTATGATTGTTATGTCTTGTTGATTTATGCTTCCCTTAAGCAGGATGAAATGTCCTTCTTTATCCCTTCTGACTAACTTTGGCTTGAAGTTCACATTATCTGATATGAGGATGGATACTCTAGTTCTTTTGCTGAGTCCACGTGCATGGTATGTTTTTCTCCATCCTTTTACCTTTAGTCTGTGGTATCTATTTCTATAGGATGAGTCTCTTGCAGGCAGCAAATTGTTGGATCTTTCTTTTTAATCCAATCTGCCAGTCTATGTCTTCTGATTGATGAGTTTAGACCATTAACATTCAGGGTTATTATTGAGATTTGATTTGTATTCCCAGTCATTTTGCTCATTTTTTTTTTTGACACAACTTGATTTCTCCTTTATTTGGTTGTTCCTTTAGGGTAGTTTCTCCCTTTGGTGATTTACATTTTTTTTTTCATCTCTTCCTCATGGAATATTTTGCTGAGAATGTTCTCTAATGCTGGCTTTCTTTTTGTAAATTCTTTTAGCTTTTTTTATCATGGAAGGATTTTATTTCTCTTTCAAATCTGAAGGTAAGTTTTGCTGGGTATAAGATTCTTCATTGACATCCATTTTCTTTCAGAGCTTGAAAAATTTTGTTCCAGGTTCTTCTAGCTTTTATGGTCTGGATTGAAAAATCTGCTGATATCTGTATTGGTTTCTCCCTGAATGTACTTTGATTCTTTTCTCTTGCAGCCTTTAAAATTCTGTCTTTATATTGTATGTTAGGTATTTTCATTATTATGTGCCTTGGTGTGGATCTATTGTAATTTTGTGTATTTGGAGTCTTATAAGCCTCTTGTATTTGATATTTCATTTCATTCTTCAGATTTGGAAAATTTTCTGATATTAATTCCTTTGGTTTGTTTCTCTAAGCTGTCCTTATTCCTGATATTTCTTAAATTTGGCCTTTTCATGATATCCCATAGTTCTTGTAGATTCTGTTCATGATTCCATGCCATCTTCTCTGTTTGGTCAACTTTGTTTTCAAGATTAAATATTTTGTCTTCAGTGTCTGAGGTTCTGTCTTTCAGGTGTTTTATCCTATTGGTTATGCTTTCTATGGAGTTTTTAATTTGGTTTATTGTTTTCTTCATTTGAAGGATTTCTAGTTTTTTTTTCATTATCTCTACCTCTTTATTGAAATGATCTTTTGCTTCCTGTATTTTTTTTTTACTGCTGATTGGTGCAATCATTCAATGCCTGCATTTGCCCTTTTATCTCCTCAATTGCTTCTCTGATCATTTTGATTATGTACATTCTGAACTCCCTCTCTGACATTTCTTCTGCCATGCTGTGATTAGATTTTATTGCTATACCATCTAGGTTTGTTTGGGACACTTTCTTCCCTTGTTTTCTCACATTGTTTGGGTGTCTACCCCTCTAAGAGTGAAACTCTGGGATATTGCAGATTTCCTCTATTGACTAATCTTGTCTCTGTAGATTTCCAAAAACTCACCTCTTAGCCTTCAGTAGCCTGAAGTCTTGGAGGAACTTGATAATGTGGTGCTCCATAAGAAGCTGGCCTTCTAAGGGTGGTGGCCTTTAGGTGATGTATATTCCCCAGTGGGTCTGAGTTGGTCCTGAGTCTCTCAATACCTCCTCTTCTTGGATCCTGGGTCTTGTCAAAGTTCATCTAGCCTCCTCTAGTTTTCTCAGGAAGGAAGTTGCCCTTCCAATGATGGTGGCCACACCCTCAAGAGTAATTCAAAGTGCCTGCACCAGCTTATAAGGAAGCATCTGGATAACTCCGTGATGCCAACAAACCTTGGCGTGGTGGTCGGGTGGGGTTGTTCTGTGATGGCGTTTGTCTTTGACCTGGTGGTTGGGTAGGTTGGCTACCTGCTGCCCAGCTCTGCAAGTCAGGTGGTTTTGGTGCCTGCCTACTACCTCCATGATGCAAGCAGCCTGACTTGCCTGCCAGCTCACTCGCTGATTGAGACCAACCAGTGATGGCACCAACCTAGGTGCAGGGGTCAGGCAGGGTCACTCAGTTATGACGTCTGTCATTGGCCTGGCTAGGTGCGTTAGCTGTCTGACGCCTATCTCCACAATGTAGGCAGTGTGACTCACCCACCAGTTTTTTCTGGGACTGCGTAACAGTTTTAATTGTAATTGTCTTGCAACATTTTTCTAGGTAGTTTTCATCCTCCAAAATTAAAGTCAGATTTTCATGAAAAGAAAGTGATAATTTGTCTGTCATCACAAACACCATTCCTTCTTTTCAGTAGGTTTGATTACTTTATATGTCTCATATAAGTAGAATCATACAAGATTATTTCAGTAACCATAAAGCCTTCAAGCTGAATGTACAGTATAGATGTTATGCAGTTTCTCATCTTTTAGTCAAAGACAGGCAAACTGATGAATTACTTGTTTAAAATCCAACTATTTTGCTTTATAAAAAAGCATGCCATGGTCCCACATTTGGGTTTCTAACTCATTTTGACCAGGTATTTGTGACAGAAATTCTTCTCTTTTCCCATCTCCTTATCTGCAGTATTGTCTGCTGTTCTCCTACTTCACAAAACACAAATTTCATTCATCAGATTTGGGAAATTTTCTGCTATTATTTATTGACCAGAATGTTCATTCCTTTGGTTTGTTTCTCTGTGCCTTCCTTAATTCCTATAATTCTTAAATTTGGTCCTTTCATGATATCCCATAATTCTTGGAGATTTTCTTCATGAATTCTTACCATCCTTTCTGTTTGTCAACTTTGTTTTTAAGATTACATATTTTATCTTCAATGTCTGAGGTTCTGTCAATGTCTGAGGTTCTGTCTTCCACGTGTTCTATTCTATTCGTTATGCTTTCTATGAAGTTTTTGATTTGGTTTATTGTTTACTTCATTTCAATTATTTCTGTTTTTTTTTCAGAATCTCTATCTCTTTATTGAAATGATCCTTTGCTTCCTGCATTTGCTCTTTTTACTGTTGATTGGTGCAATCACTCAATGCCTGCAGTTGCTCTCTTATCTCATCATTTGTATCTCTGATCATTTTAACTATGTACTTTCTGAACTCTCTTTCAGACATTTCTTCTGCCATGCTGTCATTGGATTTTATTGATGTAGCATCTAGGTGTGTTTGGGACATTTTCTTCCCCCATGTTTTCTCATATTGCTCATGTATCTTTCCCTCTCCTAGTATTCAGTAGCCCGAAGTCTTGGAGAAACTTGATAATGCAGTGACCCAAAAATTATGCTGCCCCTCAAGGGATGGTGGACTCCATGTAGGGTATATTACCTACTAGTGGGCAGAGACACCTCCATGTGTTGACAGATGGTCAGTCGAAGGGGCACTAGACTGTGGACTAGGGTCTGGCTGGTCTTGTTCCAGCTTTCTGGGCCTACTTTCCTGCCACGGAAGTCTCCCTTTTCTAGATTTTTGAGGAATCTCCATACTGCCTTTCAGAGTGGTTGCATTAATTTGCAGTCTCACCAACAATGGACTAATGTATTTTTGCCTCCCACCCTCACCAAAACATTATTTTATTATTATCTGCATTTTTTAGTGCCAGAGATTGAACCAGGGGTCTTTACCACTGAACCACATCCCATGACTCTTTTTATATTTCACTTAGAAACAGGGTCTTGCTGAGTTGCTTAGGGTGTCTCTAAGTTTCTGAGACTTGCTTGAAACTCTAGAACCTCCTGCCTCAGTCTCCTGAGCTGCAGGGATTACAGGCATGTGCTGCCACACCTGGATTTATTTGTATTCTTGATAATTGCCATTCTGACTTCAGTGAGAAGAAAGGTCAATGAGATTTTAATTTGCATTTTCCTAATTGCTAGAGATGCTGAAATATTTTTATAGATTTATTGACCATTAATATTTCTTCTTTTGAGATATAGGTGTTATGTTCATTTGTCCATTTATTGGTTGGTTTATTTTTTTTTCAGAATCTCTATCTCTTTATCTCTATCTCTCACCAGTTCCTCAAATCCAGGCATAAACTAACAGTAAATTACTGGAATAGTTAAAAAATTAATTATTTCATGTGGTAAATTTGCTGTACATTTTATGGGGTTGAGAGGGGAAGAGAGAAAGATTAATGAAAAGATGGTGACACAACAAAGAAAAGGTAGAAAACAAAAATATACACCAAGGTAAAAAGAAAAATAGATGGATCTGGAAAATTTGAGGCTTAGTAGATAGTGTAAGAGGGAGAATGGGAGTAAGAGGATCAAATATAAACCAGAGCTTAGAAAACAAAATGATTCTAATTAATACTTTAAACCTTTAGAGAAATACATTCAAATGGTTTGAAGATACAATGTTGGCTATTAGGCTAACAACTCCCAATCAAGATAAGAAGTCATACATATGATCAAAGTTGGTGTTAGATTTGTTTATTGTAAACCATTCCAAGGTGAAGAAAATTCTTGTTGGGTTTCATTGGGGTTTGGACACTGGGAGGATGTCCATCATTCAATGATCCTGGATCCCTCCAGGGGTTCTAGGGTACAGGAGCTGTTCCACTCATTTATAAGGACCCCCCATCCTCTGTTTTTTGTTGGCTTAGGAGCCTGCAACTGACTTCTTGGAGAGTGCATTATTCAACTTGGCTGTTTCTCTTGTGTGCCAGAATTAAACATACAGGCTCTGCAATGTCCTGTGATTGCTGTGGATCAGCATGTACCTGGACATCTCTAAAGGATACTTTGATGTGGTATAGGACCTAGCACATTTCCTGCAGTTGTGTATTCTTGGCAGATGAACTGTGGGGCAGAAGTTCTCTCCTTGGTTGACCCAATTCACTGGGGTCCTGTCCTTTCTGCTGAGTGAAATAACTCAGCCTGTTTACTTGGACTCCAGCTTCCAGATCCCCAGGGATCAAGGGCACTGCTTCCCTTTGCTCACTCTGACTGAGCCAGTGTCCAGCCAGTGCAAAGGCACTTACTCCTTGTGGCTATGGGTCAGGCTGGGTGACATGGCTCTTGGCTGCCTTGGACCCAGGTAGATTTCCATTGTGACCAACCTCCCACTGGTTATGATCATGATCCAGGCACTTTCCCATTAAACAGTACAGGACTAAGGCAATTTCTCATCCTGGCTGTCTGCAAGTTATTGCTATGATTTGTGGCTAGTCCTTCTCTGCTGCTGGATATCCAGACAGTTTTCCTCTGGAACAGATTCCACCCAGAAAGTGGTTGCAATAAGAGGGACAGTCCCTCTAGGACTGGGGTGAATTCCCACCCCACCTCCCTCCACCATCTGTGGCCAGTGGCAGCAGCAGTCCTAAGAGTTTCCCTTTCCTCTGCTCAAGTCCAGAACTGCCTCCCACTTGTATCTGAGATCTGACTTCGGCCTCCACTTACTGGCAGTCACTTGGTGTCTGCCTGTGCCTGAGAAAACTGTGTATAGCACTGGGCTCAGGCTTCCAGGGCTGGATGTCCTCCACCCTCTTGCCCTCATTCATGGTGAAGGAAAAGGACCTCAGGGAATTTATAGATACATCTTAAGTTCTTTCTAGACTGATTCTCAAGAAATCCATAAAAGGAATGCCTCCTCTGGTTTAATATGCTGTTTTCTAAAGGGAGCATATGATGGCATGATTTAAAGAGTGACTGCTCAGCTCTATGCTCCACAAGATGGCTGCAGAGTCTGCCAGTTTTCTGCTCACAGTTTGGTTTTAAATGGCTTGATCTGCTTCAAGGACACCTCTGCTACTGTCATGTTTTAGTATGCTCTGTTTTTCCTTTCAGATGTTATTAAGGAGGTAAGATCATGTGCTTTTCTTCTCCCTCTTTCTCTCTCTGTTGCCTCTGTCCCCTTCCCCACCCTAGCCTGGGTTTGGGGTTAGAAAACTCTGCCTTTATTTTCTGCTGGATCTTCTAGCATCTCCAGGTCTCAGATTTTTGAATATTAGAACTTAGAGCATTTGTTTTGTCACCTACATGCCAGATAAACTGATTCTTTCCTGTATTCATTGTGCTGTGGAGAGGTTAGTAACCACTGTCAAGTTCCATTCTACCATATTCTGGAGTCTCCTTAGTCCAGTTTTGGTACCAGGTATTGAACTCAGGGACAATTAACCACTGAGACATATCTTCAGTCCTTATTGTTTGCTTTGTCAGGGTCTCATTGTGCTGAACGGGATCTCACCAACTTCCTGACAATGGCCTTGAACTTGCAGTCTTTCTATCCTGTCTTAGCCTCCTGAGTCACTGGGATGACAGGCAGGTGTGAACCATTGTGATGTGCTGGTCATCGTTTTTTTTCTTATGTGTAGTGCTAGAAGCAATGGGGATAGATATCACTTTCACCCCTGGTATCTGATCAGATTTCTTAGCCTGAACTATGCCTTCATCTAAGCTGCTTTGGACCATGATAAATTGCTGAGATTGAACTTTAACTCACCTCTTCCTGCCTCAACCTCCTGAGTCAGTTGGATGACAAGTGGAAGGAAGTCCAGGGCCAGGACCCCAGAGCACCATCCCAGGAGGGCAGCCATAGTGGACATCATGGAGCATTTTCTGGCTTTTGGTAATATTGCAAAGATCATCAGGTCAGCTTTGCCATCACTTCCTCCCTGGCAGCGGTCAGGTGCCCACTGTTCATCATGGTGTCATTCTTTGTCATCTCAGACCAGCTTTGCATCAGCTGTTAAATGTGCAGGCAAAATGTCCCTTGCTGTTCTCTTCTGTGGGTGAACTGGAGTGGTCATCTGGAAGATGTTTTGCTGTAGCCTCAGAGTTTCAATTCTACTGGTGCAAATTTGGGATGTCATGGATCACCTTCAGATCCCAGTCACTTTGTAAAATTTATTCAAATTGGTTATATATGAGAGTAGAATGCATTTTGACTCATCATACATAAATGGAGTATAACTTCCCATTCTTCTGGTTGTACATGATATATAATAACATGGGTCACATAATCACACTGTTTGTTGGGACTAATGACACGTTAAATAACTCAGTCTGACTCCTTACTTCCTGGCAGGTGAGCAAGATCAAGTCCTCAAAGGCAGTTTTAAAAGTTAATGATAATAAATCAGACCACCATCAGGGACTGGTTAACAACAGTTCCACGAACGTGATCAGCTTGTGCTTGCCATATAGTCCTATGGGACTCTCACCTGTGTGAACCACCCCCCAGGGGCCTTGCTGACCTTTAAGCTGATTGCTTCCCGCCTAGCCTTCACCCAACATAAAAGCTGTGTGACTTCCTCAATACACGAGTTCCTGCTGTGACTGGTCTCCCTGATGCATCTGATTGTCCTCCACCCGGAGGGCTGGTTGTGACTGGTCAGACGGCCCTACCTTTCTGGTCTGGCCTTGTTGGGGAGTGCTCCCTTCCCTTGTCACTGGTCAAGAAGAGCAAGGGGGCTAAAGACCCCAACAACTGGTCATATAATGATATATGTGCATAGAGTCATCACTTTCAACATGTTGAATTGTCATTTCATATTTAAACAATCTCCAGCGACTGGTTTTGGTATTCTTCTTTTAAGCTCATTGAGCTCTCCATTGAGGTGTCAATCATAATCTTATTTTTGCCATTAATATAACAAAAGTGATGCTATGAAAGATGTATTAGACTTTCTGGTACCTTGAGTAGTGGAAACCAGTTTTGTGGGAACCACAAGTGAGGATGGGTGTGGAAACCAACAACAAAACAGTGAAAGGGAAAAGGACTGGGTTATATGGCCAGGTCAGCTTCAGGATTCCTGAGCTCCCAAAGTCACAGGGAAAATTGTGCCAACCAGATGCAGGAACAGATCCTAGGGTAGCTGTTATGTACAGACCTGTGTTCTACCTGTGGAGAAGCTCTTGAGTATATGAGCATGTTGTAGGCAGTATGAGGGTGGAAAAAAATTAGATTTCTCCTTCCTATGCTGTTTGACAGTAAGAAGTGCCCTGATTCACTTCTCCCTATATCCAGGGAAGATGCTGTCCCAGGTGGGAATTTGATGTTTGGGGAAATCTTATGTGGTGGCTGTGTAAAAAATGAATAACAGATGTCCAATGTAGTAGGTAGTAAAGATATGCAAGTCTGTTACGGTGGGTCTTGAGCAAGTTGTTAAGACCTCCTGCCTTGTATCTCCACACATGGCTTGCTCTGCTCTTCATCAGTCATTCTGTTCAGTGCCCTTGTCAGTGTTTTACTTTGGGCCATGCAGATGGACTCTACCATCTTCTCCTTTCTCTAACTTCTAATATTTTCTTTTGTGCCTGAGGATTTATCTTCTCAGAGTTGATTTTCTATTTTATCCTCTTTCTACTGTGTGTGTGGGGGTGTATTGGTGAGGAAGGAACCTGAGACCTTGCACACGGTTGGCAAGTGCTGCACCCCAGTCCTTCCTACTTATCTCATATTCTTTGTCATTATGTTAAAATAATTATCTGTCCATCCTGTTCCCTCTACTTTCCATTTCCTCAAAACAACCACTTTCCTCTTCTTTAAATCTTTCTACTGACTTTCTTAAATCTTTCAACTTTTTCTTCTGCACCATGACTTCCCTACTCTTGAGTACTCATTGCAGAGGGGTAAATAGATTCTTTTTTATCCTCCTTCCTGCAAACTTCTCCATCATAAAACACTACCTTCTTCCCATGTCCCCATCATTTAATAATAATAGTAATAATAATACTGATAATAATAATAATAATTGTAAAGTAGAATTGAAGATCTGTGAATGCACCACATGAGGGGAAGCCTCATCAGAAAGGGTCATTTTATCAGGTATTGAAGGGTTTATTCTAATATGCGTATTATTTCATTTAGTCTGGAAAAATAGTTTCTTTTAGAAGTAACTTTAAGGGAAATTATTTTTTAGGTGTTCAGATTTTATGAGAATATTGGAGAAAGTACATCTCTAAATGGTAATAGAATAGGAATCCTGGATTGTGGTAGAGGGTTTGCCTCTGATGGCCATGGATAACATGGGAAATGATGAGCTCAAAATATCGAGGTGGTTGTCAATCCAGGGACTTTGAGAGGTGGTGCTGCTGTGTATGTGTATAGCTGTAGAATCAGGGTATTAAAAATCAGATACATTTGCTTTCAGAATCACTCTCCTTCACAATCTTAGCATATACTTTATATGAATTAACATCAGTCTGGAAAATGTGGATCCCTAACAGATTAGGCATATCTGGGAAGAACATGAGAATTCAGCACTGTAAATATCTTGAATGCACCTTCTATTTTGTACTGTTTATCTGAGGAGACAAACTGCTGCTTGAAGAGGAGGAAGTTGTTGCTTTCTTAATGCCCAATATTTGTGATGTTCTGCTCATTGCACAGAGTCAACCTCAGATAACCAGAGTGAAGAAAAATGATGTGTAGGGAGGAAAAACTACATAAAGAATTGCAGATGTTTGCTAAAGTATGTGCTGTACATCGGGAAAACCATGTAAATGTACGTTTTGTCATGCATGTACCACAGAAGGCAGAACAAGTTCCTAGGGGAAGGTGCACATTCAGGCAACTGAAACTGAGGCTTAGACTTCAGTTTACTATGTCATCTAGTGTAATTCACTTGCAGCCTCAGTGCATAGAAGGCAGAAATTTTGCATAGTTTGTAGGAAAAATATTCTCAAATGGAAAATTTGTCATAAATGGAACTTGGCAGAAGTAAAACCTTTGGTCTATAACCAGTAAAATATCCTGGATCTGGTACCAGTAAACAAATAATTCAATCATTATATTGTAGACCTATCTAATCCCACTACCCTTCCCTAGACCCAGAAAAGACAAAGGTTATAGAGGCTTCAGGAAGAGTTAATAATTGCAATGAATGTGCTGCTTGTTTGTTACATTTATGTCCTGTTCTACAATTCTCGGTTGAGTGGAAGCAATGATCCCTTCAGTAACAGGGGCAGGAGAATTTCATGAGCCCTGGAGTTTGGTGCCAGATAAATAACACAATTCCCCCACCTAGAAACAAATGATGATCACAAAATTTGGAGGCCACATTCAAGGGAGGCCAATGGTTCAGGGCCTCTGGGAAGTGTTTTCACATCTGCTCAGAGACAGGATAGACTGATAAAACAAAACAATGCTTATAATCAGTAACCTCTTACCTAGGAATAATTTGGGTGTTTACAGAATGGTAAACAGAAAAGTAACTGATTTTATATCAATCAATTAGAATAATAAAATGCATTGAACTCATTTGAATTTAATAATGTAGATGATTGGATGGTTTAGCTTCTAAATTTATTCATGGTTAATGGCAACTTGTAGGCGAATGGTTCCTTGGAAATCTTCATGAGCAAGAGAGAAGTCCACAGACTCTGATTCAACACCTGTTCTTCTCTAAGTCAGAGTCACTCCAGCCTCACAGGCTGGGTCATTCAGGACTGCCTCTCTCAAATCTATAGTCCTATTTTCTCTTTCCATATCTTGAAAATAAACCTAAAAATAGAAAAACAGAAAAATGTTATCTTATAAAAAATAAGAAAATGCACAGAAGCAAAAAGAAGAAAATGACTAATAGAAATACTAAAACAAAATAATTGTCTTTCCCATGGGCAGCTAAAGTGTAATGATATGGCTTAAGTAATTTACCTTTGTATATCTAAATTATTTTATGTGGGTGCACTGCCTATTGCTGTCCTAGAACACATCATCTGGCTGTACCATGGCAATAATTACCCTAATCTAATTATAACAAGATTCCAGAAGCCAGTCCTGGAAAACATGGTGTCATTAGTGATCATTCTTCAGGTGCAGCGATTGCATCCTGATTGTCTCTGGAGTACACACTACTGGTTTATCTCAGCCCAAGGTGTTGGCAACTGCCCTGCACATGCTCCAGGTGCCCAGGTCTCAGGACTTCAGAGTCTCTCCACTGAACAGCTCTGAAGCATGCGGCCCCCAAGTGCACCCCATGCAAGGCGGTCCTTAGGTCTGGGTGGAGGAAAACCCACCTCACAGTCTGCAGGAGTGCAGAAGGACCAATCTAGCTTTGCCTCTGTTCAAGGCGCCTGGAGCAGGGATGGCTCACATTATTGTTTTCTCTTTCTCCTCTCGCATCCTGGCTCCAGGTCTCCAGGTCTGTTTGGATTGGCTGCAGTTAGGTAGCATTCAAGTCCTGTGATGCCCACCTGGTGACTCTTTCCCTGCAGGGTGTGTCTGACTGGGCCTGCCAGTGGAGGCGGGTGGGGGTTGGGTTTCCAGGGGCTCCATGAGTGAAGGGGTGGTCTGGTGCCTGGAGTGGGGCCAAGGGGACACTATCTCAGGAGGCTCACAACTGCAGCTGGGTGGGAGTCTCTATGGGTTTGGGATTGGGTCTAAGGTGTGGAGAGCAGAACCTTACCTGTGTGTGGATGTGCTACTCGTGCCTCTCCCTACTTCCCAGTGCAATGCATCCTGAAAGGTAAGATGATGTGGCAGAGTCTGTTGCAGTCAGAAAGCCCCAAAACCCCTCCAACTCCACACATGCCCTCTTCCCTGCACACTCCCTTAGATAAAGTAGCTGTTTTCTTTTCTCAGTTAAGGGTTCCATCCAATCTGCACTCAGCCCTGCCCTCCCCAAAGGCCGATTGTGAGGTGCTGGGGAAAACCTGGGTCCTGAGAGGACTCTGTCCCCCACCCTGAAACCTTTGGAGCTCCCTTCAGTCAAGGGGACAAGGGACAAGGATTAAATGGGTGTGTGCCCATTCCCTGATAGGAACAACCTCACCAAGTCAGACCCATGGCCAGAGAGCACAAGCAGGCAGAATTCCCTGCCTCCAGAAGTGCACGTTCAGACCTCACTTTAAGGAGAGTATTCCTCAGAAGCAAATTAGGCAGTGGATAAGTTCTTATGTCTCAAAATCCATCACAGAAAGCTCCCCGAGTCCTGAGGTGGAGAGCTCCTCCCCCAGTACCAAGGTGGAGAGCTCTTCCCTTGGTGGGGTGCTCTGCAGTAAGAGGATTTGATCCAGGAAATGTGTTTATCATACTAGTGAGAATGGTGCTGGCAGCAGCTGTGTCTCTGCTGTGAAAAAATTTGTATGCATGTGAAATCAGGTGGACCCTTGCTGTCCATCTGGCAGCCCAGGACCTCTGGTGAACCAGAAGTCACACCAGGAGTGAGAGGAAAGTTTCAGCCCTTGGAGGTGAAGTGGTGAGGAGAAAGCAGATGGCCAGACCAGTGGACCTACATAGAAGTACAGAGGACAGAGAAGCTCAGACCCCAGGTGGATGGTTACAAACAGCACCCAGGTCAATACTTTGCACCATCAACCATTAGGGTATTTAGAAGGAAATTCTAGAGGGTGTGTGATGAAGATCTCTTCTCTCAGGTTTGCTCATACTATCCTGTGCAGGTGTTCCTGCCGTCAGGGTCACATACCACACAGACTTGGTCTGAAGGTTGATAGATGGGAAGAATGAGCTATGTGATGGAGAGAATGCAGAAATTTTCAGTGTAGCTGAAGGAGCATGAGGGCTGCTTACAGGCCCCAGCAGAACTGGTGACCCTGGCAGGCATGCTGTGCCAAGACATGCAGGATGACCTTGCCACAGCACAGCCATTGGTTGCTGCCATCCTGGAGAGTCATCTCTGCCTGTACCTCCTGGACAATGTGAATGTGGTTCTACACTGTGCCTGTGTCCTGTTCTAGCAGGAGAAACTGCAGGCAGACTTCTGGCTTCTGGAGGTAAGCCTGGGTTGTGGGGCAGGGTGCAGAGGGAGGTGGAGGCTGCTTCCACTATACCCAACAGGACATGAGATCAGTCAGGGTGACCTACACTCACTGGATCAACTTTAACCAGCTTGGAAATAGGAAGTAAATGTACCTAATTATCATGTCCTTGTGCAGTGGGCATCCTGTGACACACTGTGCTAAATAATAATAAAAAAAATCAATGGTTAAGACATGATCCAACTTTGGAGAGCTGTGTCGTTGTCAACAAGGTGGTCTTGTAAACCCATGATCTCAATATTCAGGAAGTCTTGTTAGAAATAAGGAGGTGCTATACAAAATTATACTATGCCCAAAAGTGAGTGAGCAATGCAAACCTTTACTTCTCATAGAAAGCTATGCTACCAGAACATGCCTAGCAAGTGCCTGGGTGGGATGTCTACTTGCTTTTATCTATAACCTAATGCAGTGCTGCCTTTCACTCTGACTTGAGTTTGGGGTTATAGTCTACTCAATTGGCTAATTTTAGAATTAGGGCAGGGTGACATCACAACCTGACCTTATTGATAGAGAGCCAATTGTAATCTTTATTTGCCCATCTACTATGAGGATTGTGCTTTATGCTCCTCCCTAAACAGTGGTGTATTTGATTAAAGTGATGATAGGCAGTTTCCAAATAGTGATATTTATGGTCCACTACTGACTGTGGTGTTGCCCTAGCTATGCACCCAAAAATGGGTTGTCAGGCCTCTCTCTTCATGCCTTAACTTTTTCACCTGTGCAGCTGAGAACCACTCTCTGTTGGAAAAGGTGAAGGGTGTCAATGTAGGTTGGCAGGTCTGGCTACTTGGAGGGTTAGGTGATGTTCACAGCATGGCTTGAAAAGTGCCTGGGTGTTCAGGGCAATTCCTCAGAGCCTTGTAGGCATGGTAGTACCTGCCCCGCTTCACCACAATGTGGATTTAATGATCATTCTCTTCAATCCCAGACATTACTCCCTTCCCCAAGTTTGGTTTGCAGGTTTGGCAGCCAGGGAGCTGAGAACAGCCAAGGCTCAACATGTTCTTCTTCCAGAATTGCCAGGTGCCAGGAGGCAGCAAGGAGCTGGTGCAGCTCTGGAATGACATCTACTACTGCATGAATGCCAGGAGGCTGGCTGTGGTCGTGCTGACCAACCTGAACTACTGCTGTAGAAGAGGTTCTGTGGGCATATGTCTGCACTGGTTCCACCAGGGGTGCTGAAGGGTTGGATGTACCACCAAGGCCACAATGGGGAACTAGTGGGAGAAGCAACAGGATAGAGTCACAACACCATAAGCAGAATGGTATCAGTGTTTCTTGCAGGATGTGAACCAGACCAAAGCTGCACTCCCCCTGCCTCCTCAGGACTAGGTGTCCAAGGTCATCTCCATGATCATCTCCTCCCATCTGCCACCTGAGCCGGGGTGGATGATACAGCCTGTGACCAGTTACATTTACATGGATGGCAAGTGTGCCTCATATCCAGGCCTCAGGGAATCCCTCAGGGTGATAAGAATGGAAGTGTTTCAAGGACTGAACAGGAGTAATTGATGGAGGGAAATACTGGAAGGCAACAGGAAGGCAAGAAAGGTTGCAGTTGGGTGAACAGGAAGTGAGTCTCAGACAGTGTGGTGGAAGCCACTATGACCCATAGGTCTGGGATTGTGGAGAAATCCTGGGTTTGGGAAGAGTGGTGGATCAGTGGAGAAATCCTGGGTTTGGGAAGAGTGGTGGACCAGCAGGGTGCATGGCCCTGAGGGCATGCTCAGTCAGACTCCTTGCAGGGCTCTGTGTTTATGTGTCAGGGAATGTGCATTTCTGTTGGAAAGGCTGTGGATAGGAGAGATGTCCCCTAGAAGGAGGTTCGTGGATGGGGGTTCGGGTGGCAAGTGCCATCATCCTCAGAGAACTTGTCCTAATCAGAAAACATGTGGAGGATCCTGTTCTGAAATGATCATCCTCACCGTCTTCATCCAGGAAACCACTGTCCCACTCCATCTGCCCCAAGGGACTCAAGAGCCCGCACTTTTCCAGAGAGGTTACCAGAGGCTAGAGTATTTGCATTAGCCATGACCACCAAGCCCAGCAAGATCCAGCAGGTAAGAATAACAGACCACCCCAGGTGACTTCCCTGGAACTCTTGAAAGTTCCCCAAGCACCACAGGGGGCTTTTCTCACACCTCAGGCAGGCACCTTGACCACAAGACAACTCCCTATCTCCCCCTTGGCAACTCTTCCAGTCCCAAGCAGCTACCTCTACCAGCACATCCACTCAGGTTGCTTCTCCCACTCCACAGGTGCTCCTCCTAGCAAAAGGTGGCTCTTCCTACTGTGGCTTCTCCCATCACAAGGGGGCTCCCTCAACTCCTTCCTGTACTCCCTCTCCCCAGGTGGCTGCCCCTCTCCTCAGGTGCCCCCACCCCACCAGTTGGCTCCCTCACCTTTGTCCATCTTTCCCTCTCTCCTGGGTGATTTCCACTTTTCCCCAGTCCCCTCCAATAATCTGTCCCCCTGCTACTGGTGCCATGTGCCCTTGCACTCTTCCCTCCAGGGTTGCTTTCTCACATGGGGTGTGCCCACTTCTCACCCTGGGTAATCTTCAGGGATTCCCAGAACTGAGATGAGCCTTAGAAAACTATACCTATGGTAATACCAGGCAAAAAAGTGGCCCTGGCCAGAAGTATCAGCAGACCCTGCCCCTCCAGGGGTGTAGGATGTTCCATGCCTAGACTTTGGGTGCTCTGGAGTTTATCAGAGTGGGGTTTGGGTCAGTTTGGGAGGCAGGTTCCACATCTGGCTGGGGGTGGGGTCAGCACAGGAACTGGGGCCCATGAGTCCTGTCCACAGGAAACTGCTCTGCCTTCCCAGCATATGCTTACCACACAGCCCTCTTTCCAGTGAAGCTGCATGGCCTATTGCTCTACTGTCCTTTGAAAGCTTATCAGGGCTCACACCACTTACTTGGTGGACATGAGTTCCCCCCAGTCAGCTGTGTGCATCCCTGTATCCCAAAGCTAGAAGTATTTTGTTGGGCAGGATAATTTGGCCTCCAAGACAAGCTTGACCAATGAGCAGGTGTACAACTGGTTTGCCTATTACCAATGGCAACAAATGATACTTTTCAAGCATGTGCTGTCAGCCTGGCAGGCCACGCCAGAGCTTACAGAACTTCCCAGTGCTGAGGAGAGTTCTGAGCCCCTGTGGCACTCAGGCAGCTGCCTTGACAACTCTGACTGAATTTACAGTTCTCAGTGGACAGGTGAGTGGCCAAGTGTTCCTACTTCTTGCCCCTGGGTCTGATTTGTGACAGGGACAGGCTGACTTGGGAGGAATCAGGTGGAACTGTGACTGTGAGTTCAGGAGTCAGTTTGGAGACAGAGGCATCATGTTGCCAGAGGGAAGAGACAGTGAATAGATCTGAGAATTGAGCCAAGCTGTAGGTTTGTGGTGTGCTGGGTTCATATTTACAGGATGGGGTAGGCTCAAAGTCAGATGAAGGGATAAAGACATGATATCCAATTGCCCAGTGGACACTACTATTTTATTCAATAGAGCTGCACTCACCTGCTGACTTGCAGGTCCACTAAGCCTTTTCTTCTCTGATCTCTTTTCAGCAGAATGTGAGGAAACTGAGCCTCCACAGTTCCCAGAGACCTCCCCAGGATTGTGGGGGCCATTGGCCCTGGCTCAAGACAATCCTGGATCCCTCACAACCCCAAGGAAACTGGCTGCCAGGTAGTGTCATCTCCTCAGGCTGTGGGACCATCATGCCTCCTTAGTTCCCTTCCTTCCTTAGGTGTAGACCAGGGTGTTGAGTGGATATGAGAATTCTGGGCCCTGACCCTGGCATCTGGTCAGCAACAGTTGTGACCTCAGGGAGTGGGGAGGATGCCACCAGCAATAAACCCACATCATGGACTTGGAAGTGCTTCCTCTGCTGCCATGCTTCTTCTTGCAGAACAGGGTATAGGCTTGGAGAGAAAAGCATATATGCCTGCCAACAAGAGATTTAGCTGTCTCTGGGATTCATTTCCCATTGGGGGTCAGTTTCTTATTTCATGGAATCAGCAGTGGCCAGCCAACCCACCCCTCACCAGTATTGTTGAGCCATCACCCTTTCCTCTGTGCTCAACTGTCCTGAGGCATGATCCCAAAACCAGGTTCAGGATAGTTTGGGCATCCCAGGCATTCAGTGTGGGGCTTGTGCCCAGATCAGCTGCTGATCAGTTTTGTCACTGCATTGTGTACACTTCTCTCCTTTACTGTGCATCCTTGTTACATTAGCAACTCGCCTGACATCACCCATGACAAGCTTATGTCCAGGCCCAGCTCCATCCAGATGTGTGACCTCAGGCATGTTCCCATGATCTCCTATCAAATACATGGGGATGATGACAGGGCCTACTGCTCTGGCTGTTACAGGAAGGTCAAATTGTTGTTTACTGGAAACACAGGAGCAGCACCAGAGAGGTGAGTGTAATTCACTGCATTATGACCATCTTCAGCCCAATTCACTCAGCTCTCAGACTCTTGCTAAATGTTTTCAGTTTTCAATACTTTGCAGAAAGTTGTAGATAAACTGCAAAGGTATTTTAGGATGTAGTATTGGTCTTCTCTGAGTATTCTTGGTGCCTGGCCTACTAGAGCTCAACCCTTGCCTTTTTAGGCACAGGGGAGGATCAAGGCAGTGAGGTGGGTGCTGGGTGCCATGCCCTTCAGGGCCACTCATTGTGGGATGTACACTGAGCTTTTCTGAAATTTTCTCCTAGGAAGTTGCTGCAGCCTGAGGCAACCTCTGCTGTGTCCTGAAGACCACTACAGAGTGGTGAGATGTACCAGGAAAAACTGACCACTATCCTGCCACCCTTGTTTACAAATGCCCTGGGCCTGGTCTCTGCCCTCTGACTGCCAGCAGTGATGAACTGAATCCCTCCCTGGCTGCCCTCAAGGTGTGGTTATTGGACCTTCCACTGCAATCCTCTGAGGAATTCTGCTTCTACAACAGGCAGCTCATCCACCATCATGGACTGGACTCTGATGAGTTCTGCTGAAGTCACCATGGCAGCTGCTGCCCTTGTTGATCATGGATCTGCAGGTAGATCCCTTTAGCATAGACCTTGAAGTTCTGCATTGGACACTTTAGCACCTTGGGTTTAGTTTGAGGGGCAGAGTGTGGGCAAAGTGTCTTCTGATCAGTCCCTACTGTGCTCCTCAATCCAGTCATCAGCCTCACCTGTCAGGACCATGACAAAGAGGAGGCCATACTCCTTCCACTTACCCACACAACCCAGGGCAAAATATTTTTCTAGTTTCATTTATGGTTATCATTTACATGTGCATTTTGTCTATTAAATCCAATAGTCTGTGACCTCCCCTGTAGAATGCTCTGATTCAACTGCATTTCTTAGTGTCCCATGTATAATATTTTCCCTTTACCTTTTGTTTTCATAAAGTTTCTGTATGCATTTATTTATTTATTTATTTTTTAGACCAGACTTTGAAACCAGGGGCAGCACTTTTACCACCAAGTCACATCCCAGCCTTTTTAATATTTTATACAGAGACAGGGTCTTTCTGAGTTGCTTAAGGTATCTCTAAATTGTTGAGACTGACTTTGCACTGAAGATTCTCCTGCATCAGCATTCCCAGACACTGGACTTATGGGTGCACACCATCACACCTGCATTCTATATGCCTTTTTTGCACATCTGCTTTTATCACACCCATAACATCTCCCAGGGTTTCAAGAACCCCATCTGAGAATTCTCTGCATGGGGTCTCCTCTTCCTGTTGCCACTGCAAGGGGTAGCTTCCAGGGTTGGGTGGGGTGGCATCACCATGGCTGAACCTCCCATCCTTGCTTTGCTGGGTGGCTTCAGTGCTTACCGAAATGGCAATCTTGTTCTTTCTTCCTTGACTCCCTTGTTTTCTTAGAGAACATTCTCAATTAGCTTTCACAACAAAGCACCAAGAATCTAAATTTTCTGAATTGTTGAATGTCTTAAAAATGTCTGAAATCCACACTCCCACCTGACTAACCATTTGGCAGGGGCAGAATACTGATCTGGAAACACTTTTCCCTTCAGAAATGTAAAAAAGGTCACATTTTTAAAGAAGTTGATGTGGTTAAGCAAGGTGTTCAGTTCTTGACAGACAACCTACCTTTACCTGCTCAGAGCTTTTGGGTTCCTACTCATCTTGCTGTTCTGAACCTTCACACTGGTGGTCTTGGCTCAGACTTTTGAATTGTCTTCTTGTTACACCTTTCAGCTAAAAACTAAATCTCCTGTCATCACGGGGTGTCTTCTTGTACTATTACCATTCAGCTGCCCCAAGTCTGTGGGCCTGCCCCTGCTTCCTGACTACAGGCTGTGGATGTCCTCTGCTTCTTTCTCTCAGAGTGCTCTCCAAGTTCTGATGAATGAGCAGGCAGAAAAAGCCAGAGCAGAGTCACATACCAGGTGGTCAGGCAGGTATTGGGCAGCTGGACACAAAGGAATCTTGTCACAGTTGTGGCAGGAGAGAGGCCAGCACAATCTCCATCCAAGTCCTGGGTTCTATATCTGAGGCCACAAGATCAAAGCTGGTTTTCCTGCCTTATATGCTCAGAGCAGAAAGAAACCTGCCTTCTCCAGCCCTTTCCTCTTACACCTATGTACACTGAGAACCTACCAAGTCATGACAGCTCATCTTTAAGAGTGAAGCAAATTCTGAGATATTCTCAGACACATCTTACAGGGAAAGGATGAGGCAAGGTGAAGTCGTGATAGTTTTTACCTCAGAGAGACCAAATGTGAGTGCAGAAAATGAAAACCTTAGTGACTGGTGACCAGGTTTCTGTGCACCTGCCAGAGAAGGATGGCAGAATGCACTGCACATCTTCATGGTGGTGGAAGGGAGTGCACAGCAGATCCTGTCTCAGTGGCACTAGGTGAAGAGAGACTGGGATGCCAGAACACAGTTTAAAGTCAGTGGATCCATGATCATTTGGTCTCTGGAAGCCTGAGGAGGCTGCTGGGATCAATGTTGGGACAGATTCTTCCAGAGAGGTAGGTGGAGGCCAAGTGTGCTGAGCCTGGTTCTAGGGGCCCAGGATGGTGGGCTGGATGCTGTGTCTGCCTCCTCACTTGAGGCTCTGTGGTGCCACACATAGACCACATTCCTGCTCCCACCAGTGGGTTGTGGACTTTCTTTACTTGCAGAATTTACCAAACCACCCCAGCAGCAGTTCCCAGAATTTGTATCTGCAGGAGGGTCTATGCACAAGTGTTGTATCAGCAGAGGTAGCAGCTTCCTGGTGGCACAGCCCCCACCATATGCTCCTGAACCTTTCCTCCTGGAGAGGTAAGCTCCAAGAGCCACTGGATTGCATGGTGCTGTGTACAGGCCATGAGGTAGGGCAGTGCCTGGTTTACAGTTCCACTACCTCAGATTTTGCCAGTTGAGACCTGTCCTATGGATTTCTAAAAACAGTAATATTCCCTCCATACTGCATCTCTGAAAACAGCACTGATTTTTTTTATTTTGGTACTGGGGTTTCAGTATCTGTCCAGGGACACTTTTCCACTGAGCTATATGCCCAACCCTCTACTTTTTTATTTTGAGACAAGGTCACTGAGACTGGTCTTCAACTTGCCATCCTCCTGCCTCAGCCTCTCATGTTGCTGGGATTATACATGCTCACTACTGTACCTGGTCTAAAATCTACAGTTTTCCCCTCAAAGAAAGAATGTACCAAGCACCAGAGCAGATATGAGCATCCTGTCCTTTGGCAGGTGCTCAGGGTTCACCTGTTTCCTGCAGCCAGCCTGGGGCTCAGCAACCTCTTTCTGTGTTTTATTTCCCAATGTTGATTGTGTTTTGAGCAGTGATACATCCAAGCTGTGGGGTATTTGTTGTCATTATTTTATTTTTTGTTTGTTTCTGTTTTTTTTTTCTCATATCAGGGATTAAATTCAGGGGCACTCAAACACTGAGCCACATCCCCATCCTTATTTGTATTTTATGTAGAGACAGAGTCTTACTGAGCTGCTTAAAACCTCACTTTTGCTGAGGCTGGCTTTGAATTCTCAATCCTTCCGCCTAAACTTCCTGAGCCACTGGGACTACAGGCATGTGCCACCCTGCCCAGCCAAGTTCACAGCACATCACATTATGGCCACTGCTTCAGTTTTCTAACAGGCATTGAGATCAAGAATTTCAAGTTCATTTTTGGTCCTTCTGCAGTCTGTGACATCTATTCTAAGTTCAGAAAGAAAGAATGCACTGGTTATTTGTGTGTGATTGCACCTATCCATAAATCAAATTTGAGTAAATATCATCCTATATAGAGCCCTGAACAAGGACTCTGCAATTATTCATATTTTGCTTTGTTTGTTTGAATTGTGTTTCTTAGTTTTCTAAATGTATAATTGTAATTTATAAATTATTTAAAATTTTCAATTTTTGGGGTGTTATTATAAATGTTATTGTTTATAATTCTTTATTAGTCTAGTTTCAAATTCCAATTTTTCCTACAAACTATTGCTGATATATAAGAAATCAATGAACTTCAGCCTGTCAACCATATATTTTGCTTTTTGCTATCACCATACTTTCTCATCAAACATGGGATGGTGGGTTGTATTGCTGTTTTCTTTAATTTTTTAAAATTTGTTCTAATTATTTACACATGGCAGTAGGATGCATTTATGCATTTTGATAAATCATACATAAATGGAATATAATTTCTCATTTTTTTGATTGTACATATTGTGAGATCACATTGGTCATGCAGTCATAAATGTACATAGATGATAATGTCTGTTTTACTCTACTGTCCTTCCTATCCCCAAGTTACCAAAATCATGGCCTAGAAAAATCAAAACCGTGAATTTCAGAGCTTCATCAGAGCTGCCACAAGGGAGTGCAGGGGCACTGCTGAACAGTGAGCATTAAGTGTCCTGTTTTGCCCACAGTGACCAGCAGGTGGTTCTCAGGATTGCTTTTCCTGATCCCCTCAAATCATCTGCCTGGCAAGGATGGGTGTCCTGTGCCCACAGGGGAAAGAAACTAAGACTGAGGACACCTTTGGGCCATGATTCAGGTGACAAGAACCTCCTTATCCTTGAGACCCATACAGGGAGATAGATGCCTCTACTGGGAACACCTGGAGACCATGTCTCCTTGGCACATACATGTGAGATGTCACTGTGGCTTCAGGATAATCAAAGTGCATTTGAGGAAAAGGTGAGGAAGAATGAGGGAAAGCCTGTCATCCCCTATTTCTATGTGCTGAGGAGAAAGCTCTGCCACGTGCTTTACTTTCATAGGTAATGTTTTAGCT
Organism: Sciurus carolinensis; assembly: GCF_902686445.1. Lineage (NCBI taxonomy): Eukaryota > Metazoa > Chordata > Mammalia > Rodentia > Sciuridae > Sciurus > Sciurus carolinensis. The sequence continues at coordinate 797,392 of NW_025920191.1, read as the reverse complement.
GTGCTTACTTTTCCAAAATCATCCCATGTTGAGGCTTTGACTGCTCATCCTCATAACATGATGTCATAGCATAATATTTTTATAAATTGGGTGTGTATCTGGGGAAAAATCCCAGGACACCGAGAAGAGAAACACTGAGACACAACCTCAGAATGTTGCAAGAATGGCATGAGAGTCCCCTGGAGCCTCACAGGGGATTGAGGGAAGACTAGTGCCACCTCCCTGTTTAATTTTATTCCTGTTTTTAAACCTCTCTTTTATCAGTGTTAAAGTACTAAAACAATGAGAATTTGATGTATCAGTGCAATAACATTGTGGAAAGAGTTCTTTAACTATGTGACTTTGATTTTTAGAAAAGATACTGGGGCCTTCTTGGTGAGTCTGCACACAGATAGATGGACTATCTGACATTTCCTAGAAGCCACTGTAGAGACAGATGTGGCAATAGATGGCAGACTACACTTCTCAGAACCCCTGGGGGTATCTGGGCATACATACTGCTACAGCTCACACAGTCCTTTATAGAGAGGGCTAGGAAGGCAGGATTCTGAGCTACACTACTCAGAACCCTTGGGGTACCAGGGAAAGCACATGGTCCAAAGCTTCTGGGGGCCATATTAATCATTGCTGGGCAGCAGAATGCTGGACCATATTGCTCAGAGTCCTTAGGGATGACTGGTTGGGATTGTAGCAAGCAGCTCCTAGGAGGCTCTTGGGTCAGGGCTGCAAAATTTATAATAGACTTCAATTCCCAGTGTCCTTCAGGGTCTACACTTTCCAGGGCCCAGTGCAATGAGGGTAGCATGGTCCAAATGACAAAGTGCAATAACAATAGCCCTTGGGGACCTTCAGGTCACAGAGATTTCTGCAGTGAGAGATGGGCAGGCAGAATGACAAACTGTGCTACATGCTACCCTTAGGTACCTGCTGTTCCCTGGAGCCTGTAGAGTGAGAACTACAAAAATGGAATATCAAACTTTAGTGCACAAATTCCCTGGAGATGCCTGTACTCTGCAACTTCTAGAGGTTTCTTTGATGAAAGCTGCAATGTTAGAGCACACTACCTGGAATCTTCTGGGTACCAAAAAAAGCAAAGTTTGCAGATACTGTGGCTCTTCTCCAAGCAGATCTGTGCACATAAAACATTATATTAAATTATAGAGAACTCTCAGGAGCTGCAACTCGAAGTATTCTCTGTGGTGATCAGATAAACAATTAGTCTTGTGTACCCAAAATCCTCAGATGCTCTAGCTTCCAAGATTATTGCTAATAATTGAGCAAGAACACTGTCCTTCATTACCCATAGTTCTATGGTAATGTCAGAACCCTCTGTTTTGAGTGAGCAAACAACTGGACTGCATTCCCCACAATTCTAATAGAACCTGAGTTACCAGGTTTCTCTGTGTGGAATGGGCAAAACACAAGACTACATTACCCACAATAAATAGTACCAGCAGCTCCCAAGTTCCTCTACATTGAGAACTGGAGGTTATACTATCTAAAATCCTTGAGTGTGTTGCTGAGATGAGTTTCATCCTGCAACTTCAAGAGGACTCCACATTGAGGGCTGGACATACTTAAGGTCAAACTACACTACCAATAAGTCCTGAGACTAACCTATATGTGAAGCCTAGAGTTTCCAGAGGCCTCCACAGTGGGGACTGCATTGGTACAGAACTGTATTCCATTAGAATTCTCAGGGTACCAAGGCAAACATGTGGCCGGCTATTCTCATGGCTACCCCAGCAGGGATACACAGGCAAAACACTGGACTACATTGCCCAGAATCCACAAAGACCAGAATCTCCCAGGATCCTCATTGGTGAGGACTGTAGGTTAGAGAAGTAAACCACACTACCCAAGATTCTTGGAGGGTTCCAGGTGCCTGTGTGGTCTACCACTCACAGAGGCCTCCACAGTGAGGGCTCTGCAGGCAGAAGGCCAGAATACCTCAGGGACTATAGCTCCTAGACAGCTTCCTATTGAGAGCTACATGTGTATGCTTTGCATTGCACTATCCAGACTACTCAGGGGTATACAGGTAGGCTTGCAGTATTCAGATCCTGGGAGTCTTTATGGTGTGTTCTACATGGGATGGACTGTACTACTCTGAATATTCAATGACCTTCTGCTTTCAAGACCTCTGATGTCAGTGCTACCTTAGTGAACTACAATACTGAGAATTCCTGGGGTCTCAGAGCTCCAAGGAATCACTATTGTGTGGGCTGCTCCAACATACACTATGCTAGAATGTTCATGGTCTTTGAGGTCCTACATCTGCCACATGCCTCTGTGGTGAGGGATGCATGAGCAGAACACCACACAACACTGCCCAGAATCCTTAGAGGTGCCTGGTGACTATGAATCCTGCAACTCCCAGAGACTTCTGTAGCAAGGACAGCATTCAGGTTGTATAGTTCTAATAAACTTCAACCATAGCATTTTAACACTGATCAAGTAAACATTAAAATAAGGTGGGGAGTTAGCTGCTCTTTGGAACCTATTTTCTGACTAAACTACTTATTTTAAAACACACACACAGCATGAGATGGTGCTTTGATGAGTTGTTCT